>NC_089800.1:72105371-72210371 GCF_029633855.1 Hoplias malabaricus
TCTTATTCTTTAAATTTATTCTTTAAAACTCTAATTCTTTAAAACTCAAATTGTACAAACCGGATTCCAAAAAAGTTGGGACACTAAACAAATTATGAATAAAAACTGAATGCAATGATGTGCAATGTGCAAAGATGGCAAATGTCAATATTTTAGTCGTAATAGAACATAGATGACAGATCAAAAGTTTAATCTGAGAAAATGTAACATTTTAAAGGAAAAATTTGTTGATTCAAAATTTCACAGTGTCAACAAATCCCAAAAAAGTTGGGACAAGTAGCAATAAGTGGCTGGAAAAAGGAAATTGAGCATATAACGAACAGTTGGAAGACTAATTAACACTAATTAGGTCAATTGACATCATGATGGGGTATAAAAAGAGCTTCTCAGAGTGTCAGTGTCTTTTAAGACTTTACTGTGTCAAAGACTTTTAAGTTATCATCATCAACCGTGCATAACATCATCAAAAGATTCAGGGAATCTGGAACAATTGCTGTGCGTAAGGGTCAAGGCCGTAAAACTCTACTGGATGCTCGTGATCTCCGGGCCCTTAAACAGCACTGCACCTCAAACAGGAATACCACTGTCAAGGAAATAACAGAATGGACTCAGGAATACTTCCAGAAAGCATTGTCAGTGAACACAATCCACCGTGCCATCCGCCGTTGCCAGCTGAAACTCTACAGTGCAAAGAGGAAGCCATTTCTAAGCAAGCTCCACAAGCTCAGACGTTTGCACTGGGCCAGGGGTCTTTTAAAATGGAGTGTGGCAAAATGGAAGACTGTTCTGTGGTCAGATGAGTTAAGATTTGAAGTTCTTTATGGAACACTGGGACGCCATGTCATCCGGACCAGAGAGGACAAGGATAACCCAAGTTGTTATCAACGCTCCGTTCAGAAGCCTGCATCACTGATGGTATGGGGTTGCATGAGTGCTTGTGGCATGGGCAGCTTGCATGTTTGGAAAGGCACCATTAATGCAGAGAACTATGTTCAGGTTCTAGAACAACATATGCTCCCATCTAGACGTCATCTCTTTCAGGGAAGACCCTGCATTTTCAACAAGATAATGCCAGACCATATTCTGCAGCAATCACAACATCATGGCTACGTAGGAGAAGGATCCGGGTACTGAAATGGCCAGCCTGCAGTCCAGATCTTTCACCTATAGAGAACATTTGGCGCATCATAAAGAGGAAGGTGCGACAAAGAAGGCCCAAGACAATTGAACAGTTAGAGGCCTGTATTGGACATGAATGGGAGAGCATTCCTATTTCTAAACTTGAGAAACTGGTCTCCTCTGTCCCCAGACGTCTGTTGAGTGTTGTAAGAAAAAGGGGGATGCCACACAGTGGTAAAAATGGCCTTGTCCCAACTTTTTTGGGATTTGTTGACACCATGAAATTTTGAAACAACATATTTTTCCCTTAAAATGATACATTCTCTCAGTTTAAACTTTTGATCTGTGATTTGTGTTCTATTCTGAATATAATATTAGATGTTGGTACCTCCACATCATCGCATTCATTTTTTATTCATAATTTGTTTAGTGTCCCAACTTTTTTGGAATCTGGTTTGTATTAAACTCTGTTTCTTTAAAACTCTTATTCTATAAATCTCTAATTCTATAAAACTCCTATTCTATAAAACTGTAATTCTTTAAAACTTTTTTTAAAGCTCTTATTCTTTACAGTTCTTATTCTATAAACTCTTGTTCTTGAAAGCTCTTATACTTTAAAGCTGATCTCTGTGTCACTTGTTATTTATTGGTTTCCCCGGCTGTACTGTGAGCTGCTTCTTGCTGTGAACACAGTAGTGAGTTTAATCTTCATAGAAAAGAATGAAGCACAATAGATGGTATGTCCTGAAGCAGCTGTACATGAGCCTAACGTCCCCAGACTCAATGCTAGGTGTCAGTCAGAGGGGTGTAAATCTAGACACTGGTTTGTGGAGAAGTGGGACTCTGTTCTCTGGAGTGATGGAGATTAGGATCCAGAACTAATCACTTGTCCTCACTGAGGGTCTTGAGGTTGAATGCAATCAAACACTGACAGAAATGTTCTGAAATGTAGTGTAAAGCCTTGTCACAAAGAGTGTGTTAATGCTATGAATCAGGATCTGGATTTCAGAACAACTGCCGAATGAATGTGTGTGTGTGTGTGTGTGCATTTGTGTGGTGTGTATGTTTCTGGTGTGTCTGTCTGTGGTGTGTGCCTTGTATCTTTTCAAAGCAGTAAATAACAGCTCTTCAGTTAAAATGTTCAGTAAACTGAGGTTCACAGTTAAACTGATCCAGAATCTCCACCTCTCTCACACTCGCTCATCCTCTCTCTCTCTCCCTGATGTGAATCATTTTTCTCTTCCTCTCTCCCAGCACCCACTCACTGACTCTTTCACACTTTTGTTTCTTTTTTCTTTCTACTTCTACTTTTCTCCACTCTGTCCCTCATCACTCCTTTTCGTTTCTCGCTCTCCTTTCTTTGATCTGAATAAGTCCCTCTCTCTTTCTACCCCCCCCCCCTTCTCTCTCTCTGAGGTAATGCTCTCTGCTTGAGGTTTTTCAGCTCGGTTGTGGTCTTCCAGGTCACTGAGTTATTGGTTTATTATGTCGTCGTTAACAGATGTCACAATTGTGTGTGTGTGTGTGTGTGTGTGTGTGTTTGGGTGGGGGTGGGGGGTTTATATTGGGGGGGGGGTGTTTATGGGGGATGTATATGTAATGGTCCTGGTTTATAGGTCACTACCTCTGCATCATGTGTGTATAGTATACAATTCAACACAAAGTAAAAGTGCTAAACAAGGGCATACACACACACACGCGCGCGCACACACACACAAAAGCACGTCTTTTCAGAACATCAGTGCAAATTAATGTCATTTTTCAGTCTCAAGAAGGAAATCAGAAAATGAAGTTTAATATATATTTATGCCGCCTCAAAAACTGAAGACAACATCAGTGTTCAAAATTGACTCTGTTCCCTTCAACCTCCATCCACTTCCTCAGTTCCACACTTCCTCAGTTCCACACTTCCTCATTTCCACACTTCCTCACTTTCACATTTTCTCTGCCTCCACATTCCAGGTTACATTCCCCAACACACTCAGGTCTGGGTTCTGGGGGTCCGTCTATTTTCTTCAGCACAACAACGGCCTCTGAGTATGATTCTCCTTATTTACTCCTTATTTACTTACTGTTTTCTCTGCAAGGCTTTTTGGACAGATCCATGTCCTTTCAGCCCCATGGTTTTGAATTGCCTTAACACAAAGCAGTTGGATGGAGCTCCCTCGGTTCCACTGCTCCACAGCTTTATATCCCTCTGTCTGACTCTGACATTGGGCATGAGGACCATAGACTCCAGAGTCTCCCATTCCACAGCTCACTACTTTTCCCAGAGGAGAGACCTCTCTGAGAACTCGGGAACATCCCCAAGACTTGAGATTATAGAGAAAAAATTAATTTCAGACCCAGAGCACACACGGGAAGAAACGAGAGTAAGATGTAAAGTGTTTGTATGAGCGGTGTGTGTGTGTGTGTGTGTGTGTGTGTGTGGAGGAAGTGTGTAGGGAGAGAGAAGAGAAAGAGTGTATAGAGGAGACACAGCAGGTTTTTGTCGTGTTGAGGCTGTGGTCTGTGTTTGTCGTGACTCAGCTCTGTTTGCCCTTTTCTTTCTCATTTTTTTCTCCTCCTCCATTCTTCACTTTTCTTTCATTCCTCTCTCCCAGCACTGAGGACACATCCTGACCCCCCCACCCCCACCCCACAACCCTTTCACAGCACAGAAACCTACCAATCAGATTCAGGGAGGGGTGGGTTTAGAACTGAACGATTAGTTCTTTACATTTTTCAAGATCATTTTTCAAGTTTTTTTTTTATTATTTGAATTCTTATAATTAACCAACTACTGTTTCTTTTCAAACTGTTGCTAACACAGTGTCGCTGGACAGCTCAACACACACAGAGGAGATCGCTAACTGCCCAGATGTTTTATGCCATATAGATGATCAGGACTGTCCTGTCACTCGTTTATCCTTCAGCGTTCTGTTCTTTTTCATAGATCTGTACCACATCCATCATATTTTGTGTAAATGCTGTATTAAAGTTTTCACAAATGAATTGACTGGAGGCCACGTGTTATAGTGAGTTCTCCTCACACCTGGCCGTGTTAAAGTGGGTTCATTCGGCCATGTGTCATGGTCCTGAGGAGAAATGCAGCGTGTAACTCTCTGGAGGCTGAGGGGAAAGAGACTCTTCCTAAAATGGCTTAATTTGGCCGCAGGACGCTAAAGGTTTCCGGTAAAGTGGAGGCAGTGCAGAGTGTGTTTGGAGAGTTTGTGTGTGGTGTGTAGAGTCATGTTTCCCAGCACACAGTAATGACCCCCATGTGCAAAGCGAAGAGCTGTTGACTCAGACCAGGCTGAAGAGCTCAGTTTTCCTGCAGAGAACAGGAGAGAGGGGCCAGCACTTACTGTAACACACAGAAATAAACTGGGGGGCGTGATTTAAGACTGCAGGGGAGTGAATTGAGGGTGGGGGTGAGTGTGCATAGTGTGTGTGTGTAGGTTAAAGACCGTGTGTAGAGTATAGAGTTTGTGTAGAGTGTGTGTAGACTGTACAGGTTTTACAGACAGTGCAGGGTCTATAGACTGAATATTGGTTGTCGGCAGGTTGTTACGTAAACTCCAGCAACTGAAGAATGTTGAAAGTAACGGTTTATGATTCACTTAAACTCCTCAGTAAGTGCTGACACACACAGACACACAGACACACACACACACACACACACACACACACACATCTGCTTCTCTTTACACAACAACCTCACAGCAGTGTTCTTCCCAGATTAAAAGGAAAAGTCAGAGTTTTTAATGAAACTGTGGAACAGGGAGGTTTTATTTGCTGTGCTCTGGGTGTGACCGAGCGGCTGAAACTAAACACACGTCTCTGAAATGACCAAACTCTAACTTATGGCTGTTAATGAGAGACTGTGTTGAAACATGTTTAATAAACCCAGCCCCAGTCCAATCAGACTCTTCTAGTTTCTCCAATGGATTTACGCTGAGATCAAGGAACCTGAAAATAATGAGTAACAGACACTCAAGACATTGACAGTCTGCAGGGATTTCAGCATCGAGACACTCCTCACAAACCTCCTGAAGAAGCTGACACATGAGGCCAAGTGGTTACTGTGGAAGCAAAAATGTCTCATCAGACTTTGAAATTTTACCACCTTTGAATTTGTAGCACTGAATTTATTTTGCACTGAAATGATGCATCTGAAAAGCATGCTCTGTTCACAGGGACATGACAAAAAAATGTCCTCATATTCAGGATATCAATAGTCTGTTATATTGTGTCTTTAATGAGCCTTTCATATTTTTGAGACACTTTGAAAATAAAGAGATAATATCCGCGGAAGGAAGCTAAACGTGTAGTTTTTCCAAGGTATGGAAGTTGTGTTCGTATTTCGCCATCTAGCGGCGACAGAATGCAACTAGTGCATCATTTAAGGTGAAAGAGAAAATCCTAATGAATCGATCGCTCATTCTTGGTGTCCCGGATGCGTATCTGATTTTTTGTAACTCGTAGTTTGGTATCTGAGTTTCATCTACCGAATTTGAGCAACTTCGAAAAATATTGTTTGAATTTTTTTGAGCTGGATTTTTATTTTATCTCAATTTATTAACCTTGAATAATAACAGTGAAAACGTGTTCTTGAAAATTCATGAGTTCTTTTCAAGAGCAATTATATTCAGATACATAATTATGGAGCAAAATATTCAGAGGTGGAAATCTGAAGACTTAAATTCAAAAGCAACAAGATTCAGATGCATAAATGCAAAAAAATTCAGTGCTCGCATTCATTTGCTTCCATAGTTTTTGGACGATGCCTGATCATCCCTCATCAGCACCTGACTTCACTAAGGCTCTTAAAGTTAAATACCATCAAATCCTCACAACAATGTTCCAACATCTTCTGCAAAACCTTCCCAGAAAAACAGAGGCTGTTGCTGCAAAGAAGAAGAACAACCTTCCGTTTAATGCCCTTCAATTCATTAGAAACAGAGACGAGCGTGTTTATTAAAACGTTTTTCAGAAAATGATGGTTTATGGCCGTGTTCGATCAGAGACCTGCTTTGTCCTGCTGCAAATGTTTTTGGAAATTTTTCAGGTAGATCTGCTCTGACACACCCCGGCCTTCTGTCAACACAGGGGAAACACAGACGATATGTGACAGACCCGCAGCAGGAACCAGCAGCAGCACATTCCACTCATTTCCTAGTAGCTCTTAGTGGAACCGAGAGCTATCATCCATCACTCGTTATCAAGCACAATACAGTTATAAAAATACAACATTTAACAGTTTTACTCTCTTTACCCCAAAGAGATTCAATCAGCTGTGATTTCTTTAGGCCTTTAGCTCAGAAGCTTCTTGGCACAAAGTAAATATACAACATTAGCATGGTGCTAACTGCATGGCTAAATCTTCACACACTGAAGAGTGTAATCTCTAATAAACTTATTTATTTTTCCACACCACCATAGAATACAGTAATTAATAAACAAGAGCTTGGGAGGCACAGTGGTGTGTGTGTCTGTGTTGCCCAGTGAAGGACTGGCACCCCCTCCAGGGTGTATTCCTGCCTTGCGCCCAATGATTCCAGGTAGGCTCTGGACCCACTGCGACCCTGAACTGGATAAGGGTTACAGATAATGAATGAATGAAAGTTTAAAGAGTGTCTTCAAATATAAAGAGATTGTATTAATTTTATAGCATTAATGAAATATTGTATGGTGTATAATGTTATTATATTTGTATTATTTTACTGTACTCTGTATAATTTATTCGGAACCTGCTCTCCGTTCTTGGCTCCTGCACTATTTTAGTCGCTGGTTTTTAAGGAAGGAGCCGAGAAGTTAAAGTGAATCAGGGTTAGTGTGAGTTCATTGTCAGAGTTACTGAGACGTCAGCGTGAGAAATCCTTCGTCAAACCAGTCAGCATTCTCAGCCCAGACACACATCTCAGGTTTAGACCTTTACCTGTACTCCTCCTGTCGCATTGTTTTCTGCAAACAACAGCCCAGAGGTATATAGTATTTTACTATAGTACAGGTACAATATTGGTCACTAATGTTACAAACTGTGTAAATTTACCTTTAATGGTACAACAGTGTTTAAAAATCCAGCTTTTTTCCTTAATGGTACGTTACAGTAGTCCTGGAGATTAAACTATGTATGAAATCAACACAATTTTAAACTCTACAATCATAACAAAATATGGTACAATTATATTCCCTAATTAAAGGTACAAATATGTACCCTTGGGGGTACCACCACAGAGACAGTAAAAGGTACCACCACAGTAACAAATTTTCTGACAGTGTAGCTACAACAAACTAAGTACAACAAAGCATAAGATACACAAAGCCAGACAAGAAAAAGGCCAAAGACAAATGTAAATAAACCAAGGCACAATACAGAATAGAAAATCACGAGAACCTAAAACAGGACTTACACAAGCTCACAATAACAAAGACTAGACAGTTCTAAAAAGTGGAAAAGGAAACAAAACCTAAAACTCAAATGACTCAAACCAGGAAACCTGAAAGGTAACATATACTAACAATGAAAAAAAAGTCCAGAATAACATAAGATAAGGGCGGTGGCAGGGTGGCGCAGCAGGTAGTGTCGCAGTCACACAGCTCCAGGGGCCTTGTTGTGGGTTGTGGGTTCGATTCCCGCTCCCGTGACTGTCTGTGAGGAGTTGGTGTGTTCTCCCCGTGTCCACGTGGGTTTCCTCCGGTTTGCTCCGGTTTCCTCCTACAGTCCAAAAACACACGTTGGTAGGTGGATTGGTGACTCAAAAGTGTCCGTAGGTGTGAGTGTCTGAGTGAATGTGTGTGTGTGTCTGTGTTGCCCTGTGAAGGACTGGCGCCCCCTCCAGGGTGTATTCCTGCCTTGCGCTCAATGATTCCAGGTAGGCTCTGTGACCCTGAATTGGATAAGGTTATGAATACAGATACAGATAATGAATGAATGAATAAGATAAGGACATAAACACTAGGAATTACAAAATCAATTCCCAAAGAGACCAGGGACCAAGTAAAAGAGCAAAGGAGCAGACAGTAAACCAGGCTAAAGGACACTAGAGAAAGAACTCATCACAAAACAATTCAAATGGCAAACATCAACTAAGACTCAGGCTGTGTCTGAAATGATCGACTTGTTCACTCGTTCACTGATCACTGTATAGGCTGTACTATGTAGAAGACTATATAGGGAACCAGTGAGCGACACAAAAGGGGGAATTCAGACAACACGTACTTATTCCGGAAACAAATTATCTTGACCTTTCATCACAAGACACAAGAGAAATGTAGTTTGGCAATGCTTTTATTAATTTATTCTGTAATCATTTTAAAAATATTTAATTTGGTACTGTTTTTTTTACATGTAATAAAAATGTAATTAATAAAAACAATGTGTCTTATTTCAGCGCTCAAGCTCCTTTTATTCAATAATCTTCACGCTTTTGTATTTAGTATTAATCAAAATGTTCCTCATACTTGCAGTCCTGTTGGTTTTAGTAAAGATTTTAGCCCTAAGACACAGACGCAGACGTGCTCTGACAAGGACTGAGGATCTGAGATGAGCTGTGTTAGTTCGTCTGTGAATTTAAATGCTAAGCTGTAACAACACTATTTCATTTTTCACAGTATTCATATAACATGGGTTAATTTCTACAGTTTTTTTGATACTGGAAAAACAGCACTGTGAACTTTACTGATGTGCAGTTCACAAAATCGCTTGACTGTTTTTGGACAGACTAAAATCACAGAGATTCTCTGGTAAAATGTATATTGAAGCACATCCTTTGGGAAGGAACTCAGCCAAGACAAACCTGTATGTGTTTCTCCTGCAGTGGACTGAACTCTTCACTGTTTATTGTTATCAGAGGACAAGAGAAAGTGTAGTTTTAAACACAAAGAAAACCCCAAAATGAGTGAATGAGTTAATTAACAGATGAGAGAGACAGTGTAAGAGACAGTCAGGACCAGAGAGAGAGAGAGAGAGAGAGAGAAATACAGATGGTGAGAGCATTAAGTTCATGTTCCAGATTTGCTTAATTATTAAATTAATGTCTGTTATAATAATAATAATAATAATAATAATAATAATAATGTATTTGGCCTTGCGCCCAATGATTCCAGGTAGGCTCTGGACCCACCGCGACTCTGACTTGGATAAGCGGTTACAGATAATGATTGAATGAATGAATGAATAATGTATTTGAGTCAACAGAAAAGGAATAATTAAGAAAGTGTTACGTTATAAAACTCTGTGTCAGGGTTTTTAAGCTTTTAAGGCTTTGCCAGAGTCTTTAGGAGAGTCTGAAATTGTACAGACTCAGTGCACAAGGCTGGAGTCTAATATTCAATATTATAATATTATGTAAAGTTAATGTAATGCAAAAAGAAAAAAAAAAAAACATGGTCAAATCCTGCCCTCTACTGGAAAGATTATTCAATTACAATCAACACACTCACGTTGGGCTGTTAGTTGGTCATGTGATTGCAGCTCTCTGGCAGTGCAGTCTAGCGTTGTGCTTCACTGATGTTTCTGTCTTTGACATAGCATCTTATTTACGTTAATTCTGCCTGTATATATTATCTGTTGTATTTATTTTGTATTCATTAAAACACTTTTCTCATTTCAGTATATTTCTGTCTCCTCTCTCATTCAGTGTCCACAGATGACAAAAATGAATTCATTCATTCAGTCGTTCATTGTAGTTTAGCACTGTGGCTAACATCACAGCTCTGCAAACTGAGAAGAAAAAAACAACACTGCTACTGTCTATGTTTCGATGAACTGCCTTTAATTGCTTAATGCCCTAGGCTGCCTGCTTTGGTGTGAATGTGTGTGATAATTGTAGCCTTATAATGAACACCAGGAGGATGTTAATCTTTGCTAAATCATGTTCCTTTGCTGATGATTGTAGCTTATTTTGCTTTCATACCTTCAACTAAATTGTCTTGAAGGAATATTCAGTAACAGAAAAAACATGTCAGTTCTATAGTCATGAAAGGAGAAAATGTAGATTTGGGATAAAGCTAAGAATTTCGAAGAATATTATTTGAACCCAGATTTCAGCAGTAGATGAACTTTAAAGAAGCACTCATTAGAAAATGTGTATATTGGAAATTAAAGGTTATTGTTTTCTTCAGGTTTTTGTAAAAGGCGTATTACTCATCCCAAAATTCAACCTTCATTATTGATTTCCCAGCAGCTGACATTGTTCCCACCACACGAACATTACTGCCAGAATGTGTTATGGAATTTCCTTTACCTTCATGTCTGATGAATGGACCACTAGCGTAATACATTTGGTAGAACAGATCAGAATTACAGAGAGTGAGCGCATTAAAAATGCCAACAGCAAACCAGTTTTTAAACCAGTTATAGTCAAAAGGTACGGAGAACATTACGGCCAGTTCTGGTAGTCAGGACTCCAACAGCTCCACGAGGTACAAATGGTGTTTTGCAGAAGCAGCACACTTCACTGGTATTCTTCGCAATGGTGGGCTGTGGAGGATGTTAGCAGCATCCACGAATGGTGTGTGTCCTAAAAATTGACAAGTTCAATGGGGCAGACTGTGATTCTTTTAAAACACACAGGCTTAAGACAACATAATACAAACTGATAAATCTTCTTGAAATGATTACAGTGAATTACATTTATATTTAAGAATTAAAAAAATAACTGGTGTTATGTATTTACTTTGGATTTGCTAAAGTGTAAATTTCACTGTGATTGGTGATTTGAATGGTGACATTTCTACAGGTTTTCATGCTGCAGGATATTTCATCAGTGGGGGTTCCTGCCAAGGACACGCCAGGTGTGGGTACTACTGCAGGATTCATCCTCTGTTGTGAGCCAGAAAATAATTAAATATATAAAATGACACAGAGCCAACACACACTGCACATTTTAATCATACATTTTGTAGCATTCCTATCTCATTTATCTTTCAGCATTCAGAAATTCCAGTTTTTTGTTGCTGTGAGTTAAACACAGGCAAATATATAATATATATTCTGGTGTTGCACAAAACACTTCTTCAGCTACAACTCACTTAAGAATTTAAGATCTGAACAAATATATAGTTGTTTGTGAACACCCTTCCATAACGAACAGAACAGATCAGTGCTTAGGGTTAGGGCTAAGATTAGAGTTAGACCTTACCTAGACACAAAAAGAACATTTGCAATCAAACTGCAGGTGTTCTCAGAACAATAGATGGACCCAGAGCCCAGCCATTAGCATCACTGAGTGTGTTTGGGATTTAATACAGAAAATCTCTCTCCTGTTCCCTCAATCTTGCTGACTTCCCAGTTAAACCTGGTCCAGCCGCAAAAAATCTTGGCATCATATTTGACCCGAATTTACCATTCGATCAACACATAGACAGTATCATTAGGACAGCTTTGTATACATCTTCGCAATATTGCTAAGATTAGAAATGCCTTATCCCTCCAGGACGCAGAAACATTAGTACATGCCTTTATTACTTCAAGGCTTGACTACTGTAATGCACTACTGTCAGGATGCACCAGCAGCAATTTAAGAAAACTTCAACTAGTTCAAAATGCTGCAGCCAGGGTCTTCACTAAGACTAGGAAATTAGAACATATCAGAGCAGTTTTATCATCACTTCATTGGCTGCCTGTTAAATTCTGCATCGATTACAAAATTCTGTTATTAACATATAAAGCTCTACATGGGTTCGCTCCTGAATACCTTCAAGTTACTATTTCCTATTATGAACCTCCACGTTCACTCAGATCACAGAGGACTGGATTTTTAATAGTTCCCACAATTCAGAAGGCCTCAGCTGGGGGAAGAGCCTTTTCTTATAAAGCCCCCAAACTCTGGAATGATCTTCCAGAAAATGTTTGGGACAATCTAGGCTAAAAACTCATTTGTTTAGTTTAGTTTTGGTAGCTAATGCTCCCCCATAGATAAATGTGGCATATCCAGGGGGTCCATGGACACAGGGAATTATAGTAAACTGAGACGCTGGTGCTGTCGTCCCGCCGCTTCTCGCGATCACTCAGGTTTGTTGACGGTGGAGCGGAGGGATGCCAGTGTTTCAGGATGCTCCCGTGTCTGTGTGTCCTCCTGGTTCTCTCCTGTTAGTTAAAGCTGTCATAGTCAGATCTGCCGGAGTCATTAGCCACACTCTGGAAATGTTCTGCTTTACAAACACCAAACAGATTAAAACTAATTCCATCCCTTTACCTTTATCTGAGTAAAAGACTACCCACCTGTCCGACTGGACACTGATGGATGACTGTCGAGCTCCTGCTAAATGCTTCAGACCAGCTGCCCACGCTCCAGCCACCACCACTTTCCTTGGAGCTGCCCACCCACTACACTGAAGTTTTCACGGACTCCTAACTATTATCACCAGTAGATTGACCAGAGGAGGTTTGGTCACCCCTTGGGAGCTTTGGTTCCTCCCAAGGCTTCTTCCTCAGTTGAGGGAGATTTTCCTTGCCACTGTCACCCTTGTCTTGCTCACCTGGTCACACTTTACTCTCATTTTTACATCTTTACATTTCATGTCAAAACTTTGTCTTATGAAGCTTGCGAAGCTGCTATGTTTTTGTTTGTGAAGCTGCTTTTTTTTTTAACATCAGTTACGTTGTCTGAACAACGTTGTCACAAAGTTATTATTAAATAATGTTGCTGTATGGTGAAATGACGATCTATGGACACTTTAGCGACATAATCTTATTTATTTATTTATTACTATTATATCATACAGAAGTTGACTTTGTTTGTGTGGGGTGGTGTATTTTTATATTTTCTAGGACCAGATGTCCTAGCAAGGATTAGTTTCTCACATTTTGTTTAAAGTTTGGTTTAAAAAGACAAAGTTGTGGGCACCAAAAAAATAATTTGTCACAACGTAACAGTTGGGTAGTGCATCACTGGCTTTCAGTTTAGTTAATTAAAGATTGTAACAGACGTTCTATTAACGTTTTTACTTTAATTTTATTTTGAAATGACACTCGCCGTCAGGAAACTCACTACACCTTCTCCTCGCATTCAGTGTGTGTATTCTGTCAAGAAATCAATACAGGCGATAGCCAACGGCGTCAAAGTACATGCAGACACAGCAGCAGCTCCCCAAGTCCAGTGCGCCCAAGTTTCATTATATTGTTACTATGGAGACAGAGAGAACCGTTGTTGATAAAGTGAGTATTTTTCACACCAGGCTTTTATTAGTTTAAAACAAAAAATAAAAAATAAATAAAAAACACAAAATTAAAAAACGTTAAGTGCTGCATTTTACAGAAGTTCATTTACATATTACACAGTAAAATTAATTCTGCTGAATTTTTCATAAATACAGCCATTCTGTACAAGAGGAGAATATATATATAATGCTTATTACCAAAAAACAGCCTCCAGATCCACACACACACACACACACACTATGTTCAAGTTTTAAGGACAGGACGTTTGTCCACAACTGGGACGAGGAATTAAGAAAAACCCCGGGGAAAATTCAACATTGACCTGGACAGAAAACTACCCGGGCCCTAAAAGGACAAAACTGGTTCATTTCAGCTTTTCCATGATAACACCTGTTGGTGCTTCCTCAAGACTTTATTTTATTTATAATATCACTACCACACAACAACCCATCACACACACACCAACCCATCACACACACACCAACCCCACATCCAACACCTCCACCCCCCTCATACAATCCCCCAAACAAGGGCAGATACTGAGACTGGTCTAATCCTGCCCTCTACTGGAAACACTATTCAATTGCAATCAACACAATCACAGTTTTTCAGCTTTGGAAGACTTTAACGTTCCTGAGTTTAAATTTGTTTTTAAATATTCGAGGCTTGTTGGCTGTTCAGTTCATAAACAGTGTAAACAACTTCAGTCCGTGTCGACCGAAACAAAACACACAGCTGACTAAATTATTTAAAATATAAAAAGTACAATCTTTTAAAATAGTAAAAAACACCTATCTCAAGCTAAACATTTCAGAAAAACTATTTCACTGATTCATTCATTAATATAAAACATTAATGGCCTCATCAAATCTACCTGGGTTCCCTCTAGAGGGGGCTCAACATTTAATTACTTTATTAAACAAGCCATTTTCTCTAATAAACAGCTGTTATACTGACACCTGGTGGCCTGGAAGTTTTAAGACTCTTGCCCTAAACCTGTTTTAAAAACGAACGCCCGCGTGGGGGACCCGCTCAGCGAAGAGTTGTCTGATTCACTCTGGAGCGACAGCGCGGTTCAAGTGTTCATCTCCTCAGAGCGGCGCTTTAAAGAAAACAGTGAAAATAATAAATACTATTTTGATCAGTGTTAGTCGCTGCATTTTGCTGGAAACGTGTGAAATGTTCTCACTCCTCGGCGGGAAATGAAGGCGTTTGAAAAATAAAGCACAGAGACTCAGACTCAGCCTGAGACATGGTCGGATTAAACATTAACCCCCTCCCCTGTACTAGACAATACTGGGAACATCCTCTGGGGGTGAGAGCAAGTGGAGGAGTCAAACCAAAAGAAAAATACGGATAAAAACTTCTAATTCTACACTTTCAGGTACGACCACAAATTACTGTCAACAAGAAAAACTGAGCCCTGAGCTCCACAAGGTTCTTCTGCCTCGGAATTAAACCTGGAGCCTAACCCTAACACTAAAGAGCTAAAGAAGTATCCTAGAGTCTTGCAGAACCTCAGAACGAATGACCACAGAGACCCAGAACTAAGTTTAATCCTAGGATTAAGCAAAAGTTCAGGGTTTAAATTCTATATCAAATTGTGTGAACTTTACAGTCACTCCAGCCTCTCGACACAGTTCAGTTCGTCCCGGAGGGAAATAAAATCAACTGAAATATGTTGCTAATATATTCCTAGATGATATTCCTAAATACAAATAGAATTATTAATACATTTTACTGTATGCAAATGTTTTAATACCTTTGGTATCATTGGTACATTTTCATTTTCAAAGGGAAACATTTGAATTGATCACTTTCTGCACATTTTAATGCAGGATTTTTGTTTATTTACGTTTACTGGGGAACACTAACTCGAATGTAAAA
This sequence comes from Hoplias malabaricus, assembly GCF_029633855.1. Taxonomy (NCBI): domain Eukaryota; kingdom Metazoa; phylum Chordata; class Actinopteri; order Characiformes; family Erythrinidae; genus Hoplias; species Hoplias malabaricus. The sequence continues at coordinate 72,120,526 of NC_089800.1, forward strand.
CATCTGTTCCGTATTAACCTCTCTTCTGTTTGACCAGACGTATCCAAACATTACACAGTCGTATCTTTTCAATTTTAAGCTGTTTAGTGAAATTAGTGAAACTCAGCTTCTCAGTAAATCTCCGAGATCGTAGGTGTCAAAGAAATCTGAGACCCCTTCCCCGTCCTCCAGACCCCAGAGGTAGTCGTCATGATCAAGAGGGGGCGAGAAACTGACGAAGGAGGGGTCAGGGGCGAAGGCTGTGCTGGGAAGCTGGTCTTCGGTGATCTGGAGAAGACTGGGAGGGAGACCCAGGATTCCCTCCACGTCCAGCAGGGGGGCGCCATTACTGCTGCCCTCCACAGATGACTGAGTGTGAGACTGTGGAGCTATGGAGGAGAAATCTGACGGTAACCACAAGATTTATAAATTATATAAGATTTATACACTGCATCACACAGCTCAGAGATTTAAGACAAACATGTGATAAATAATGAAAATAACTTTGAAACCATTGCACTGTCACTTAACTGCATCCTTGTTCTTTACATGCTGCTAATGTGCAGAAGCCTATTACAGTATTGCTCAGTAGTAATAACTAACATTTTTAAGCAATAGTTATATTTATTTTTTACAATCTACTGTATTATTTGTCCCTGTACAAGTTACTTATTGCACTTTATGTAAATAATACTGTATATTGCACTTCTGGTTAGAACCCAGTGCATTTCATTGGCTCTGTACTCTAAAATTCTTTATTTGAAAATCTACCATTTATTTAATGTTCCTAAACCTACAGCGTTGAGTGGTGTTTGTTTATTGGATGTTTGCAGTTATAAAACATTTAAAGAGGGTGCATTAGTGGTGTTTGTTTATTGGATGTTTGTTAATGTTGCCTTTAGGGGGTGGGGCTGAAAAATGTTTGTTTATTGGATGTTTGTTAAAGACATTCTAAGAGGACGCACTGAGAAATGTTTATTAGAAGCTTGTTAACAATGTTAAGTAAGTAATTAGTAAATAATTAGCTTATTTACATCTGTTTATTTTCCATCATAAGTCAGTGTTCCAGGACAGACGTGTGTTGATGGTTATTTTTGTTTTGTTTTGTTTTATTATTTGAAATGTGAGTTATTATTGGGGCACTATTAAAATCCCAAACAATATTATTCTTATAACACAATGGTTTCTATTTTATTTACTTCTGCAGATACGGTTTACCCTTCATCCCCTGTCTCACCTTCTTGCTGGTGTTTGGGTGGTTGTAGGCTGTTGTGGGGGGTGTTTGTGACCCCGTTGGTAAATTCCTTCCTGGCCATCTTCACTGGACTGGCGTCCTGCAGCCCCTCGTCTGGACACAGGAAAACCTCAATGGGTCCGTTTCTACTCTTCAGGTAAATTTGCATAGTGCCATGCTGAGGGGGCGAGAAAAAAACTTTTTAGAAAATATATAAAAACATTAATTTACCAAAAATGAATTCCTCCTTTAAACAGAAGGTGTGTTAGTCAGTGTTCAGGGAGACATTTCTTTATTGGAGAAAGCAAATTAGTAGATTTGTAAAGTTGTAAATGTACCAGAAATAACTAGTGATGCACAATATATCGGTGGTCAGTATATATTACAAGATAATTGTAATCGATATTACAAGATAAAAAGATTAAAGTACACCACCACAGTGCAGGAGCCCTTCTGATATAAAACACATGAAAATAGTGTCATTCAGAGTCTGAATTTATTACTGAAACACAATGATAAACTATTACAAACACTCTCTCTCTCTCTCGCTCCCTCAGAGTTGCTTTATGCCGCTCTCAAGTCTCTCCCTTGCTCTCCAAAGCAAACCTAGTGCTGCACTAATTAGTGCCCCTCTAGAAACTATTCATGCGGAACCAGCAGTAACACTTTGTAAAATGTAGATTAACGACAACTAAAAAACTTAAAAGATAAAAGTCAAGCGTGCAGAAATGTACTAATCCTGGAGAAAGGCTTGTCCTATGACAAACACATGATAAAAAGAATTTGTTTTGCTTTCATCCAAATGTGAATTTGTTTTAATTACAAAAAGATGAAATGATCTGCAATTAATATCTGTATCAGCTCCTCCAAGGTGCCAATTATCGGTTATCCTCTCAGCCAAAACATTCTGAACACACCCTCTATTGATTACTCTTTTGGTCCCATTCAACAACTTGGAAAACATGAAGGATAAATGTGATGATTATGAAGTAAACAGCCGTGTTTCCTCTTCAGGGTTTTGTGAGGCAATGTTTTATTGTGAGTAAAAGCATATTTTAAGCCCCTCCTCCAGGATTCTGACTAAAGGTGCCAGACTGAGGCCATGTGTAAGTATTTAATTATTATGTATTTCAGATGGAGAGTGGATGGGTCATAGGCCAATGACCTGGAGAAAGTGATGTGATTGGCCTGGACTCAGGGAAGTGTCCAGAGAAAAAAGACACCCATCTCTGGGCTTCACTGACCTCAGCTGACTCCGGCAGCTCCAACTTCGTTCCCGAAGGAGCTTTGACGGCAATGATGGTCTGTTCCTGAAGACTAGATATAGAGCGGATGTCCTGATAGGTTACGTAGCCAAATGTGGGACGAGTCAAGGGTAAACAGCTTTGAACACAAACATCCTTCACTTTAATTGATATTCGACCATATGGGAAGAGTCCACTCTAAGCACTGGAACATTTCTGTGAGAATTTGATTGTGTCCAGCCACAGGAGCCTCTAAGAGACCCCGAGCACACTGGTATTCTCGTGGCTGAATGCAATTGAATTCCCTCACAGCAATGTTCAGCCTTGACAGCACAGTGTGTTTCTCCAAGGAAAGGACCTTGGCTGGAAGAACAGATGTGAGTTTTAAGGTCAGAGACGTGAGGATATCTTTGGTTGCTCTTGTTCTCAGTGAGATCTCGGAGCTGGACGTTGCTCGAGTGGATCAGTTCATCCAGAGCCTTCTCCTTTCTCTCCAGCTCCAACAGTTCCCTCCGTAAAGAACTGGACCGCTCAGAACTAACAGCTGAGCCTTCAAACACACCACTCACTCTAGAACACACACACAGATACAGCACAGACACACACACAGACACACACATTGTAACATGAGACAGGAAGGTGATGGACAGATGTTAACACAAATATAATTAAAGATTTGTAGATTATTTTATTTATTTATTATTTTCCTGGTTTTATTTAAACTCAGTGATAAACTAATATTCCCATCATTTTCTACAGAGCAACAGCGGCTGCTTTAACCTTTACTTCAGCCCTTAAAGCCCCTCAGAAACTTTCAGTTCCCACAGGGTGCTCCACCACATGGTGCTTCCTTCGTTTCACTGAAACATCTCCCTCTTTAAACTGTTCTTACATTTCAGTTCGGTTCTTAATCATGTTTTGGAAAACTCTCTGTTCAGGGTTAATTTTCTGTGTGGAGTTCAGACAGAGATTTTAGTGGATGATTTCATATTACATTAGATTTATGGTTAAATATTAACTAATATACATATTGAATATATATTTTTGCTCATTACGGTGCTGATTTGAAGACATTAGAGCACTTACAGCCACTGGATGTTGTTTTTGGATTTTTTGCAGATGAGTTTGACTCCCTCCAGGACATTGGTGATGTCGTAGATGCGTCTCTTCTGAACCTCCAGGACCTCTGAGGCCCAGTTCAGGTCCAAAACCCCGTCAGCTGACTCGCTCAGCAGACCCACAAACTTTTTGGTGAGGAGCCCGAGGGAGGTGTCGTACCTCGTACGCTCTCCGGGAGACTTGGGGGCTGAGGGGGGACAGAGAACGAGGATTAGTCCAGAGATCAGAGCCATAAACACCAACAATAACAGAAAATTGCTCTTTAATTCAATTAAAATGCTAAAGATCTATTAATGATGTCAGTAAACACATGAAACTTAATATTAATCCAGAACCATGTCACCTGAGACGAACCTGTACATTTCTAACAATAAGAGAAAGTGAAAGTGTTTAATAAGAGTTTAATTTTACTGTGGAACTTTACTATGGAACTAACGTCTCTGCTCCGACACTCACTGCTGGGACTGGAGAGTCTCACTGAGCTCACTTTTCCCTTCGGAGTCCGGAAACCCTGCAGATAGAGAGGATCCTCCAAATCTAACCTCCGCTTCGCCTGAGAGAAAGAGAGAGCATGGGAGGGAGAAAGAGACAGAGAGAGCACTCAGCTCAGTGTAAACTCACACTTGGCCTAAAGTGGATCTGAGAACAGATTTCTTCCTAAAGGCACTGACTATGAAAGTGAGACAGTGAGTGGACGCTGGCGTTCTATTCCCCGCTAAGGCAGAAATACCGCAGCGAGTCCCTGGGCAGGACGCCTAATACTGTGTGACCTGATTAAATGGTGTAAGTGTCTGAGGAAAAAGCTTTGCGCCTAATGCCATTAAAGTAAATAAATGATAAATGTAAATAACACTGAGCTTTCACACAAACAACCAACCCATCTCTACAGGCCCTGCCCCCTCCTGCCCCGCCCTCAGCTCTCTGCACCATTTACATTAAAGAGCAGCAGAGTCGTCAGTCCAACGCTCCTCCAGAAGACGCTTCAGTAAATGGATAAAGTCTGTATTAAACACATTGTGAAACCCAGTTAGCAGTTAGCACTGCACAAATCAGAGCATGTTTTCTTTCAAACCGATTTGTTTTCTTTATTTTTTGTCATTTTTTTGTGAACGTGTGAAAACATTATTTTTCTCTTTATTATTTTAATAATTAATAAACGTAAAGAAGTGACCCTCTTAATGAACTGTTTCATTACTTTAGCTTAACAAAGAGAGGGTAAAGTTAAACAATAGAGAGGAAGTGTGTGATGTTCCCTCACATCCAGGATTCTCAGAGGCATGAATAAGCATTTTTACCAAACAGCACAAAGAGAGAGAGAGAGACAGGTGTAGTGCCTGTCTGTGTGTCTGTGTGACCGTGTGTGTGTGTGTCTGTCTGTGTGACTGCGTGTGTGTGTGCCTGTGACCATCTCTGTGATTGTATGTGTGTGTGTGTGTGGTGGGGAGAAGGGGGTGGTTGTTAAAAGGGCAATAAAGAGTTGTTAGGGATAAAAGAGAACAAACTGGCCAGTCTCACACCTGGAGTGTGAGGGTGTTGTGTGTAGTGTGTGACTCAATTAATATGAATGAATTATGAATGAATGAAAAGTTTCCATGCGATGAACACATTAAATAAACAAAATAATTCAGTGTCGTCTGAGTTATTCCCCCAGGGATCAGGTTCTTAAAGCCAGAGCATGTGTGTGTGTGTTGTGTGTCTATGTGATTGTGTGTGTGTGTGTGTGTAGTAAATAACACACTGCTGTAAAGAAGCTTCTGTTCCAGCCAAACAGGAACACACACCTTATTAAAATGAAAGAACATGAATGAATAGATGGACAGTTCACACTAAACCAGGTCTAAGCCTGGGTCTGTAACCGAGCCGAGTCTGAGCTAAAGAACTGTGTCATTAGAAGAAAATATACTGAAATATTCACTGATTGTTAATAAATAAGTAAACACACACACAGAGACTCTGTTTATTCAGTCACTGTATCTGTATTACAGAATAATAAATGTCACTGTTATAAACACTGCGGCAGTGTGAAGGATGTTGACTGTGCCCTTTATAGCTCTAGTTTGAATATCTGTGACGTCATTTGTGTTAATTGTTGTAGTCTCAGGCCTTTATTCTGCAGATTTATTACATTCCAGGAATTGTAAATAAACTTGGTGGTGTTTCCCTTTAAAGCCCCGCCGGATTCTTCCAGTCGCATCGCGTTATTACAGCGTTATAAAGGTCACTACAAGGTTATAGCAGTGTTATAAACACAAAGCCCAGCCCGGGTGGGGGTCTTACCGGTAACCGGGTGTAGGGGCTGTAGCTCCCCGCGCGACCTCCCTCCGCTCTCACACTGCAGGACACCGCCAGCATCCCGAACCAGGCCGGATCCGGGTTCAGAACTTCCCCACAACAACAAACACGACGCAAACCGGACACACCGGGGCAGCGAGCGCGAGAGCAGGCCGATAATCTGCCCGAAATCCTCAGAACCGAATGGAACCGGCCACGAGCTCTTTGTCTGTGTTCCACTGCATAAACACCACAAGAGCCTTCCTCTCTTTCTCCTTGTTCTTATCTTTCTTTCTCTTTGTTTTCTCTCCCCCTCTCTCTCTCTCCGCTCTCTCTCTCTCTCTCTCTCTCTGTCTGATTTTAGCGCCAAATTTACGTCCCGCGAAATTCAGATTCTCCCGCGGCCCATATCGGGCTCTGATTGGTCCGTTCAGTCACACACACGTTTGTCTGGAGCCGTTGCTCCGCCCATTTTAAAGAAACAGTGCGAGATTTCTGCCGCTTCAGGAAACAAATGACAGCAGCGCGGTCACTCCAGTTCAGGGACAGCCGGATACAGCCCACGGTCACCCAGGCCCAGAGCGGTCACCCAGGCCCAGAGCGGTCACCCAGGCCCAGAGCGGTCACCCAAGTGCAGCCACAGTCACACAAGTTTAAGGGGGCATTTCACAGTGATGGAACCACTGAAGAGCAACATCACAGTGTAAAGTGTAAGCCCCGCCCCAAACAGTTCAGAACTGAATCTGAATCAGTTTTACAATTTTGCTGAACTGAAATAAAGCAGGGTGTGTGTGTGTGTGTATGGAGGAGGTGAAGCTTCACATTTTATCACCTCCACACACACAAAGGAGATTAAAGACTCCCAATGACACAGATAACTACTGCAGTTCACACCCTGCCATCTCTCTCTCTCTCTCTCTCTCTCACACACACACACACACACTCACTCTTACATTCTCACATACATTCACACTCACACTCAAACATTCACTCACTCACACTAACACATTCACACTCTAACTTGCACACACTCACTCATTCACACATACACACTCACACACTCACGCACATACTCTCACACACCGCCGCCCTGAGACCTTTGCCACAGTTACCGCCTTCAAGTAAACTGACTAAAAGTGTTTAGAGGAAGAGGGGACTGTTTCTCCCACGTCCTGCCATGGCAGCTTGGTGTGAGGGACGCTGAGGGTGGGGTGTATATCTGAAGGACTGTGTGGGGGGTGTATTTTTGAGGGACATTGAGGGGGGTGGTATTTCTGAGGGAATATGGGTAGAGGGTGTATTTCTGATGGACACTGAGGGCGGGGTGTTTCTGAGGGGCACTGGGTGGGGTGTGTATATCTGAGGGACACACAGAGAGGGGGTGTATTTCTGATGGACACTGGGAGTGGGTTGTATATCTAAGTGACCCTGGAAGGGGGGGGGGGGGGGGGGGGGCACTGGGAGTGAGGTGTATTTCTGAGGGGCATTGTGGAGGGTGTGTATTTCTGAGGGACACTGGGGGTAGGGTGTATTTTTTTCTGTTTACGAGGTTGTTGTGAGCTGGTTGTTGAAATGTGTCAGTGAGTTGGAGGTTGCCTGTGGTTTGTACGATGCCCGATCGGTCACTTGGGCAGCGCCAGGTCATTTCTGTGGTGAGCAAACTGCAGGGCTTTGCTCTAAACGAGGCCGTAGTAAACTTACATCTGCACCTACTTCACTGTGGTCTGAGACAAAATGTTTTAAAAATCTTTTCATTTGAACTCAGCAGAAACTGAAGTGTCACATTCACAGAGCCGTCTGCCTGAGGGTTCAGTAAATATATTTTAATCAAATCTAAACGGACTGATGTAACATTATCAACATGTTCTGTCTCAGAGAGTGAATGTTACTGCTTTAATTTTGTGTTAAATTCACTGCTGAGTAAAAAGCATCGGCCGTTGCGCCCTCTACTGGACAACTTCAGATTGTAATAAGTGTGTAATAACATTTTAATGATGACGTTTACGGACTGTTCTAAAATAAATTGTTGTTTTTCAAGTTCATAGGTACGAAGACACATAGGTAAGAAGGGAGTCTCGGGAGCAGCTGCAGAGGAGTCACTGTGGTCAGTGAAAGGCTGAGTGTTGTTTAGTGGCGGGTTAAAGACCTGGAGATGCAAAGAAATAGTGGAAATTTATATATCTCCTGTCACTGAAACACAATCAAAACCTCACAGCAGTGTTCCACAGTCTGTAAACTCTTCCTAGAACCGCAGTTTTAATATTATTTAAACAGCCACAAGGTGGAGCACTACATCACTTTTTCAACTAGAATTTTTCATTTCATTTCAGAGTCACGGTGGGTTAGACACACACTCACCCAATCACTCACACACTCACCCTGTCATTCACACAAACTCACCCAGTAACTCACACACACCCACTCAGTCACACACACACACACACACACACATATCCCTGGAGCTGTGAGAGACACTTCCTGCCGTGCAACTGTGTGGATGAGATTATTGTAGATTAATCCAGATCTTAGAATTAGAAAACAATAAATGATATTATGTTATTAATATCAGAAATGTAATGATCAGCCAAAAGTGATCTGCTGCGGTGATAGCACTGAGGCCTTCTGCACTACCACTGTTTCTACAAGCGGTGTCACCAAACTGTTAAAAACCTGTTTATCTCAGAGCTGAGTCTCCATCAGAACCTTAACCCGAGTTATTCCAGTAACAGAGCAGCCACTGTGTTGACAGACGCTTAACTCTGAACAGTGTGAGCACCGCAGGAAAACTGGAGCCCCGGAGCTCGCTGGGCCCAGGGTGGGGTGGTCTTTCACAGTCTGCTCACAGAAGCAGCTCTGTCTGACACCTCTGGACTAATCCTGAGCTCATCAGCCACCTTCAGTAACAGACCTACAGCTCCTGTGGTTGAATGCATTCAAATCTCACAACAATGTTCCATCATCTGGACTAAGGCCTTCCCCCAACAGCAGCAGAAACACACCAACTCCGTCATCATGAAGAAACTTATGTCCACAACACCCCCCACACACCTTTAAAATGTACAAACATTAACCTTAAAACAATGTGTTCACACGTCTGAACGGCTTTTTAGATCAATTTTGTTGATACCGACTCTGCATTAAGATGTTTACATTTTTAGTTAGACATTCCAGTATTAAGACTTGGAAATAGGAAATAAAGAGCTATTGGAAAAACATTTCAGTGTAAACTTTGAGACTCTGAAGATACTTCCCTCTAAAGATCTTTATAAAGGACATTTGCAGCTATCTACATTAAACAAAAAGACCTTCTGAAAGATATCTGTGTCTTAGTAAGAGTTGAATATTAAGGTGCACCACTGGACTTTCTCCTTAAAGTGATTTATTTCTTTGTGAGAAAAAGTTAACATATACAAAAGAAAGCAAAAATAAAGGAGTTTATAAAACTCAGCAGATACAGTCTGCAGAAATGTAGAATCCCCACAAACATTTACAATTCACTCTATATTTATAGAGTTTACATTATATAATCTATAATCCACAAACTGCCCAACACACACACACATACACACACACAAGAATATGTACACATTATAAAACAGTAAAAGTCTTTCTGTCAGCACGTGGCACAGGAGTTTAAAACACAGCAGTCTGAGAGAAAGTGTGTGTGTGTGGGAGAGCGAGAAAAAAGTAGACAACTCCAGAAAGCACAGTGAGGCGAGCAGGGACCGGAGAGCGGGAGAATCAGTCCGGATGGTGTGGAATGTCTTCAGAAACACTGTAAACCCAACTGTAGCATCACGAAAAGGAATGACTCGAGACGCTGGAGAATAAAAGCAGTTTGTGTCAGAGCGTTTTCCTCCAAACTTCAGAGGGGGGGTTCAGCAGGGTGTGTGTGTTTGGGTGAGGGGGTTGTCTGTTCCCACAGTCTCCACAACAGAGCCACGCTCCCTCCGTCTCCTTCTGTCTCACCCACGAGCTGAGAAACTTCAGCACCTGCAGCAGAGACAGGAAAAAGAAAAATAAAGTCAGCACCCCCTCAATATCTCTGTCTCCCCCACACACACACTCCATTCAAGCTGCAGACAGTGTGGCGCCGGCTGATGGGAGCAGAACTCCAGGGTTTTGGCTTCGGGTTTTCACTCACACGGTATTTTTCATTTTCATAAAAAAATACATCTGTGAAGGACGTAGTTATTTTATTTAAAATAAATGAATTCAATCTTCGTTATGTTTATGTAGATCTGTAAAATGAACATTAAGAGACTGAGGCTGTTCCCTGTGAGGAATAATGTTGAAACCAGCTACATTTTAACATTGTAGTTCGAATTTAAGATTGCAGGTCTGTATTTTTATAAAAATGAAACGGTAGCTTGGTTTTGTTCTTGAGAAATAATGAGGTTACATTTTCAAGTCAGACGTTCTTATGGTAAAACAAGCTAATACACTTGTTAGATTTGTAAAACGTTGCTGTATTTCTGTTTCGTTTTTAAGCTCCATGCCCTGAGTAAAAAGTGATAGTGAGGTGTTTTATTTATTGTGTGAATGAAGCGGAACGAGCGGGTGTGGGTCTGAGGGAGGGGGTTAGCACGGCGGCTAACGGAAGGAGACTGACCCTCAGTGACGCCTCAGTGACACAGGGCTCCGTCTCCTTCAGGGAACACTTCGGAGCTCTGGGGGAAATAAAGAAATTACACAGAATTAGAACCGAAATAAAAACTAAATTCTCAAACTGATGGCTGAATTTTACAGAACGGTGTTCCCATGGAACCTGCTGAAACTCACCTGCAGAACCCGGAGCACGTCCTGGGAGTTTTTCACTCTCTCCGCCTCGTTTTCCAGCGCGATTTGGAGGTCGAAGATGTAATCGATGACATGCTGCAGAATTTCGATTTGACTGATGGACTTGTCCTGCGGGATACTGGGCACCAGCTCCTTCAGCTTCGAGTAACAGTCGTTCATGTCCGACAACTCGCACTGGCTCCGTCCGCGGCTAATAGATAGACTCTGCTCCGAAACGCAGCATACGGCCTCGTAGCAGCTCCTCACCGAGCGGACGGGACTAATAGCCTTCATTTTCTTCAAATAAAAAATCGCAAAATGTCCGAAATAAAGACTCCAAAGGCGCTGTGGCACTGACACTATCAGATGTGCTCGCGCTGCCAAGCGTTTATATACTCCAGCTCGTGAAACCCCGCCCTACGCCTGACTAGCACTGCAGCGTGACCTATAGCGAGTAAGAACGCCTCTGTAATTAGCATATGGGCGACTCCATTGGCTAACATTTTGTTTTGTTTAAGTGAGATGCGCAGCTTCAGCTCTGTAAAAGAACGGGGTTCGCCAGAGTTCGGGACTCACTCTTATTAATTATATAAACATTAATAAATATACAGTAATAAACGGATAAAAGAAGAGCGCTCCATGAGGTGTTTACAGATAAAGACTGCAACATTGTTTACATAGAATGTATAAAATAGTGAACATTCGAAGTCAGTCAACACAAAGCCCGGTGTCAATAAGAGCTTCTAAAATATAAACAATTTTAAGGGGCCAATAACATCAGGCAGTAAGCAGATGACGAAAATGGCAAATATGTGTAATTCATTCTCTTTATTCACTTAAAACACCAAAATCTGATACTCCCATGACCAGCAGACAGCCTGGCGTCAGACACACACACACACACACACACACATACATATATATATACAGAGAGAGAGAGAGAGAGAGAGAGAGAGAGAGAGAGAGAGAGAGGATGAAGCTGAGGTCAGAAACTATTCGGTTAAAGGAGAAAAATAAGTTTATTTTGTGTTAAAGTCTAAACGAGAAAAGTAGACATTTACATATTCGTGAACAGTCATAAATATTCATTAAGTGTCTGACATCACACACTCGTTCACTCACTTCTGCTGGGATGAACCGTAGCGTAAGAGAAAGTTTTCAAGTTTATTTTAGTCCCTAAATTTCCTCTCTCTCTCTCTCTCTCTCTCTCTCTCTCTCTCTCTGATGGAATGCGCTCGTGCCCCAGCTGTGTTGCTCTAACGCGCGAGACCCAGACACAGTGGCGCCAGGCGCGCGACGTCATTCATTCATCCCCCCCATTTTCCCGCCTCCACACTTAAAGAGCGTTTTCATTGGCCAACGATAACATCGTTCAGGCACAGAACACGCCCCGCCGTCGTTTTATTATTAAAACCTCTGTTCTGACAATATTCAATATTAACAAACACTCACACATTACACACACACATAATCTCTCTCTCTCTCTCTCTCTCTCTCTCTCTCTCTCTCTCTCCACTCCACTCTCCACACACACACACACACACACACACACTCCGGACACACTCCACTGTCCACATACTCTCTACACACACATACACGTCCCCACACATATTCCACTCTCTACACACACTACACTCCACTCTTTACACACACACTCTCAACACACACTCCACTCTCTACACACTCTCCACACACACCCCACACACTCACTCAACACTCGTGTCACTCTGTAGTTTTACAATCACAAACTGTGGTCCATCTGTTGCTCTGCATACTTTGTTAACACCCTTTCCCGCTGTTCTTCAGTGCTCAGGACTCTCACAGAGCATGTATGATGAGGTGGTGGATCATTCTCAGCACTACAGTGACACACATGTTGGTGGTGTGTTAGTGTGTGTTGTACTGGTACGCGTGGATCAGACACAGCAGTGCTGCTGTAGTTTAAACCCCTCAGTGTCACTGCTGGACTGACAATAGTCCACCAACCAAAAATATCAGAGAAATCAGCTGTTGGATTCTCAATGGCAGTTTCACCCCATTACAATTTTTTTCCCAAAAATCTAAACACATTTCCAGAAACTTGGCTCTATTTATCAAAACTCTGAACACAAACTCAAAAAGAGTTTATTACTTTGTTAAAAAAGCCACAGATCTCTGGCAAAATGAAACACAGTACTGAGAACCATTATTTCTCTCCTCAAAAAGGACTCCTTTCACTAAAACCCTACACACAGCTGTTTACAGGGCATCAAATATACACTGATAAGACAAACTCACAACACACCTATCAAACGTGTAGATGGATGCTTTTGCTTAATGAGGCCATGTTACATATTTAAATGCACATGAGTGTGTGGAAAATCGTCAAAGTAATAAACTCTTTTGAGTTTGTGTTGAGAGTTGTGATAAATGGTGTCAAGTTTCTGGAAATGTGTTTAAACATTTGGGGAAAACTGTAATGAGGCCATGTTACATATTCAAATGGATATAAGTGTGTGGAAAATCGATTGTTTTTCTCATTATGACGAAGTGTAGGATTCTTTGTACCAAAACAGCATTTCCAATACTACATGTATAATGTAGCACAAATGATCAGAGTCTTCTCCCAGTTGAATGTGTACAGGTGCAGCATGAGTGAGACTAGTTGGGAATCAGGAAGTTGAATGTTGAAGGCCAGTGTTTTCAGGTGACCGTAGTTTACTAAATGATGCAGTGTGTGTTTAGAGATTTGTAAAACTGTGATGTAGTGTGATATTTCAGTGAAGACACATGGAATTGTGCTTGGTGTTCAGCAGTTTAGAGTCATGTTGTTGATACATGAATTGAGTGCATATTTCCATTTTTTGGTGAAAGCAATGGAGAAAAACTATAAACATTGTACAGATTTAATACAATCCCTGATTTTGGTATTTTATCTGGAATTGTGATTTTTTTTAAGAGTTTTATTTTTGTTATTTGTATTTTATTGTTACTTGCGGTGTTCTTTTTCCCTATTTTATATTTAAATAATATTAAAATGAAAATTTTAAACAAATCATTATAATTTTGGCATGCATCTGCAAATGTACCCTTACAAAGGAGGTCAGACCTCCATTCACTAAAACAGTCTGGTTTCTTTATCTCCTTCTGAGTAGATTCACACACACACACACACACACACACACACACACACACATCTTAATCCATTAATTAGGTGAAGTTTCCACTGAGAATCCAACAGCTGATTTCTATATACTACTCCACCCCCCTTATCTAGGTCACTGCCCCTTACATTCGCACCTCAAGACTAGACACACACACACAGATGCATAAACACACACACTAAGAGAGGCAAATTGACCTGATTAGGGACCACTCTGTGGACACACTGATGGCTAATCACACCCACACACACACTCTATATCAGAATCATCACCATTTGCTGTCTGTCCCAGCGTCTCTCTCCCCGTGGGTCACATTTGAAATTATCCATTCACTGAATGTCACTGAATTTGTTCTACTTTATATTCGGTTTGTTTTTATTATTATTATTATTATTATTATTATTATTATTATTATTATTATTATTATCATCTATTTTTCTTTTTTACTGTAATTAACATTAATTTTTTATTTTACGTTTTTTTTCTGATTGCTTTATAAACCATGTTAAATTTGTCCGTTAGCTGTGGAGCTCCAGTGCTAACAGTTTAGACATCTGACTGTAAACAAGGAATACTTATTTTTACAAATGGATACGTTAACATAATAAACAATAATGTAATACACCAGACTTCACTGTGTCATAGAAATACTAAATCAGAAAGATAAAGAGGGTGTGTGGAAGAGAGAGAGAGAGGGAGAGAGAGAGAGAGAGAGAGAGAGAGAGAGAGAGAGAGAGAGAGAGAGAGAATGTAGCAGTTAATAAAGATAAGGGTTACAGAAAAGAAGCTCAGTAAACAAAATGGAGCCTCGTGTGTCTGGTATCAGCCCCCAGCCACTCACCTGTGTAAACCTGAGTTAATTATCAGCCTGCACACACTGATAAGGGAGGAGCGTGTGAAGTGAAGAAAAATCTATTTAGAAAACCTTTCAAATCTTTGCCCAACATTTTGAATAAAATATCATTAACTAAAAATAGTGCAGAATCAAAGGGGAATTCCACCCAAATCGCAAACCTTCTGCATTTATTAAAGGTTTTCTGAGATAAACAAAGTCACTGAGAGCGGTTTAATCCCAGATTCCCTGTTCTAAAGGAACATACTGGGTCAGAATTGTTTACAGTGGTGTTGAATGCAACCAGACGTCTGTCAGTACCAGTTCCTCAGTTATTACATGAACAGGTTAAAATCATGAACATCATCTTTACTCAGTTTAAACCAGTGTTAAACCTGAACTGGGACTCAGTTTAAACCAGTGTTAATCCTGAACTGGGACTCAGTTTAAACCAGTGTTAAACCTGAACTGGGACTCAGTTTAAGACAGTGTTAATCCTGAACTGGAGCTCAGTTTAAACCAGTGTTAATCCTGAACTGGAGCTCAGTTTAAACCAGTGTTAATCCTGAACTGGAGCTCAGTTTAAACCAGTGTTAATCCTGAACTGGAGCTCAGTTTAAACCAGTGTTAATCCTGAACTGGAGCTCAGTTTAAACCAGTGTTAAACCTGAACTGGGACTCAGTTTAAGCCAGTGTTAAACCTGAACAGGGACTTAGTTTAAGACAGTGTTAATCCTGAACTGGAGCTCAGTTTAAACCAGTGTTAATCCTGAACTGGAGCTCAGTTTAAACCAGTGTTAATCCTGAACTGGAGCTCAGTTTAAACCAGTGTTAATCCTGAACTGGAGCTCAGTTTAAACCAGTGTTAATCCTGAACTGGAGCTCAGTTTAAACCAGTGTTAATCCTGAACTGGAGCTCAGTTTAAACCAATGTTAATCCTGAACTGGAGCTCAGTTTAAACCAATGTTAACTCTGTTTCTGTCTCTCTCTCTTGTCTTACTTTTTTTCTGTTTGAATTTTCCATTAGCGTTTGCAAAGATAGAAGTTGCATTGCTTCCTGCCGCTGTGAGAGCAACAACCACAGCATCTAATAACACACACACACACACACACACACACACACACACACACACACACACACACACACACACACACACACACACACACACACACAACTCAGCTGCAAAGATCTTTTGGTTTTCTGATGTTTTCCATTTTTAAAGCCACAGAGTTTCTGCCTGTAACATCTACATATACATACACACACACATTCATACACACTATCGAGGAAAGATTACAAATTAAACAAGCTGGATATTTCCTTATTCATTCATTCATTTATGTAGAAAATGGTAAAAAAAAACTAATGGAATTCCCGTTTTAATTTTGTCATTTAATATAAACTGCAATAGAAAAGTGGCCCCTGACTCTGACATAGTTGTGATATTAAGTTGTGTTTTGTTTGATGAAATGGTTACATTTTCCCTGAAAACACATGTTAATAATAATAATGGCAGCAAGGTCATGTTACCACTCAGACAGCAAGACTTGACCTTTGACCTGTGGCATGGTCATGTGGTGCCCCCCAGAGGCTGAGTGTGAAAAGAGTGGAGGAGGAAGAGAGAGAAGAGGAAGGATCCTCCCATCATTAAACACTAAATCGGTTCTACTCCAAACTGTCAAGCTCATCCCAACAGGAGAACAACAGACCTGCAAACCCCACACTCACATTTATCAAGGCAAACACTGAGCATGAAACAGAAAGGTCTGGAACAGCTGCACATCAGCCTAAGCTCACCATTCCCAGTGCTGAGTGTAGGTTGGAGAGGGGTAAAGCCCTCGCTATTTCTCCCTCTATCACAGGATCAATACCAGGATCAATACTCTCTGTTGCGTCCTGCAACACAAACTGCCACTAATGTTGCATAACTGGACCTCCACGTATTTGAAGGAGAAAATTCACTGCTATGATGAGGCTAATGCTTATGTGGCTGTCCCTTTGTCACAGCGAATCCAGCTAAAACCTTAATGTATTTTATTTTATGTTATTTTTAAACAAACATTTTACAAAATTGAATAAATGCAGTTTTCCTGGAACAGGACTGGCATTGGCTCTGGCTGCCTGAAACTCTCTGTGGGGACTAGTGGGGTCTTAACTGCATGCAGCACACTGCAGCTCGAGAAGAGGGGTTTCTGATAAAGTGGCCGGGGGAGAGTAGTTCAGAAGTGAGCTCAGAGGAAGGAAGGGTGGTGTAATTATACACAGAGATATTCCTTTAAATCCCCATTTAACTGCAGGCACACGTGCGTTCTGCAGCTGAACGTATTTCAATAAAAAAAACAGCTTGAATAGACGTGCAGGAATTATCTGGGAGACGGTTCCTGAAGCTCCAGTCGGGCCTTTGACTCCGAAGCTCAGGGCTGAGTGTGAAAGTGTGAGCTGAGAGTTAAGATAAGAACATCTGCTGAGAAAATGGCAGAGAAACGTCACCACTGTAAACAGAAGCTCAGCCTGGCCTTCGTCGGAGAGACGCTTTAGAACCATGCCGTGGGGCTCTTAACTGTGCGCTAGTGTTCACAACACACTCTGCTCCTTAAAGCCTTTCATGACCGCGACTTTAGCCTGTGGAAATATTTATAAAAAGTTATTCTTGTAATTGTCTGGCCTTCACCACTGGGGAGTTATTACATTATTACTCTCCATAAAACATACAGGATGTGACAGGCCGACAATGTGATTGTGTTTGGATCCACCTGAGAATCTCTTGTTCATCATCTACATTTAATTTTCCCGTTCACCTTAAATGCTGGAGCAGGTACAATCTGGTGCTCCCAGTCCAGCTTAAATGGATTTATTATATAGAAATTATATTCTGGGGCCTCCATTCCACATTGATTTAAGGTGGAAAGGTGAGTTTGTTGGCGGGAGAGCGGTGGGTGTAATTTGGGGAAACTGTGAGGATCTTATTTACATCGAACCGCGGTGTTAAAGGAACTCAGCTACTGATGGGCTTCATTTTCTCGGAAGTGCTCTTGGGTCGACATGCATCTGTCAGCGATTTATAACACAGTGCAGCCTAGTTAGAGCTTTTAAAAAAAAGCAGACATAGAAAGGGATGTAGACACACACACACACACACACACACACACACACACTCCGGGTGTAACAGTGCTGAGCCTCATTCGCCTCCTCCCTTTACCCCCCCGCTAGGAGACCCACAGCTGCGCAAGCCAGGTGCGTTCCACCCCAACACACACACACACACGTACACACACACACACACATACACACACACACACAAACACACACACTTATACACACACACTTCCACCCACCAACGGCCCCTGCAGGAAATGCCTAATACCCGTTTTAGAATGATGCCACTGTGCCAGCATGACAGGGTGCCCATCCCTGCGGGGACCAGCGCCTGGAGACAGTCGCTAAGGAGACCAGCACCTGGAGACAGTCACTAAGGAGACTGGAGACCACCGCCTTTAGTCTTCGACCACTCAGAAATATATACAGCGTTTAAACCTGGGGACACAACATGCCAAGTTTATGAAATTATTCACACAATTAAACCTGGTCAAACGGTGACAGTTCTCCTACTGTCCTCTGGAGGGAGTTCAGGGCGGTTTTTACTCCCTTCGCTGAAATAACAGGGCAGGACTACTTGAACATTGCTGTGAGGATTTGGTAGACACTGTCTACTGAGGCTATATGATTAGTTTTGGATCATTCGTCCAGTGAACACAGTTGCACTGCTCCACAGTCGATGCAGGGCACTGAGAGTGGGCTCATGTGTAGCTGCTCTAGAGCATCATCATATATTAGTTCATGCTTTTCTACACTGTGTGTACACCACTGAACAGTACGGAAATGAATGAATGAATGAATTAATGTTTCATTTTAAAGGGGACATGTTATACAAAACTCCAAGCGTGAAAAAAACATCCCTCCCTATTTATTCAGGCTTTGGGAACAGTGCTACAACGCAATGCATTCCAGTGGCTAGGTACAAACAATCACACCTATGGACACTTTTAAGTCACCAATCCACCTACCAATGTGTGTTTTTGGACTGTGGGAGGAAACCAGAGCACCCGGAGGAAACCCAGGCGAACACGGGGAGAACACACCAAACTCTTCACAGACTCCACAAGGTCCCTGGAGCTGTGTGACAGAGACCCTACCTGCAGTGCCACCGTGAGGCCCCAAGACATTAACATCACAGTTTACAAATGATCAGCAGTGTCCATAAACATCTGGAGTGTAACTAGAGCGCCACATGTGACCGACAAGAGATAAAGCATCGTCAATGATGGGTGTTAAAGGTGGGGATGTCATAACGTCAAACAGAGACATGTTCAGTTCAGGTTCTTTGAAAATTGTCACCTGCAGCATCCTCACACCGCCATCAGAAGAGTTCGGGTGATCAGCATTTTTCATCATCTTCATCATCATCTTAGTCATCATCTTCATCATCATCACCATCATCATCTTCTCTCCAGAAGAGCCACAGCGCACAGGCACAGAGCCACAGAGCGTGTGTAAAAATGTACATCAGCTATTTCTGTCGGTGGCTTACCACAGCTCTCACACACTCACTCATTTCTCACAGTGCTGAGAGCACACACACACACACATACACACGTTCTAAAATACCCTGCAGCTCTGTAGGTGTAGGTGATCATGAGGTGTGAGGAGTAAAAGGCCAAACATCTGTAGTACACCATTCTATAAACCAGAGCAGCTTGAGTGTAGGACACATACCAGGGGACACTAGGACCATGTGACTGCTGTGCACAAGACAAGACACACAAAAAAGATCAAGGAAAATATTAACACCAGTACAAACTGCGCAAGTTATAATGTATTCTCGTTCATTAATTTCTGAAACAATTAAATCATTTTGGAGAGGGCTCTGGATAACATCTCAGATTCGGGCAGGAACACCCAACTACACCAAGAGTCCCTGAGGAACAACAGCACACAGTGTGTTAGTTAACATTTCGAACATGATCTATACATGGTTTCTGCAAATGCCACTTTTTTCTGGTCGATAGACACCGGCTCCAAATCAGTTCTGAATGTCTATGAAACAAAGCCAAAGCTGAGCAGCAGATAAAACAACAAGAAAAATCAAAACCAAGACAAAAGTGTTCAGATAAATGTTATTAAACATAAGAATGTGTGGAACGCAACGTGTAATAAAATGCAGACGTTCATATCCAGAGCGACTCACAGGAGAGTGTTCAGACAGAGTGTGTCCTTGCTCCTACAAACAGGTTAATTTCAATAACTTAAGCACACTTAACTACTCTCTTTCTAATTTGAGCACTGACTAGTGGCTGTGTATTGCACATATACTATGTTTTGTTCTTTCTCTGTATCTGCACTGGCCCTCATTCTGGCTGCATCTGAGCTCAGAGGGAGTTAAGACTCTAACCTGTTTGTATGAGCAAGGACATACACTCTGTCTGAACACTGAGCTCTTCTGTGAGTTGCTCTGGATACGAGTGTCTGCAAAATGCTGTAAATATAAAATGTAAAAGTGCCATATTCACAAAAATGCCAAAAATCACAACAGTGACCAAAAAATGAGCGGAGAGTGAAAGATTTAAATGACAGTGATACACTGCACTAAACCATATTTGTGTGATACCCCTCATCCATCTGTTTCTGTGAGTGTTTTAATAGAATTTCTCTCTGAGAGACATGGTGACGACAGACTCTAGAGGTAAATGATTAGATCTGAAGTAAAAAGGGATGTAGATGCAAACCGACCCTGAGCAAGACAACTCTTCAGAAGCTGCTCCACAGTGTGGTGTTTTTCTAAGAAGACATTCGTTCGTGTCTCAGAAGAATCCAGGTCTACACCGTGTTACAGGGCCACAGACATAAACACCTCATCTCTAAAAAGTCTAATTCTGTAAGAACAAGAACGAGCCAATCAGAAGGAAGATACACTGCGGACTGGCCAGTCAGAACTGACCGATTTCATGGAACTCGGGCTTGGTGTCATTTTGTCGTAATGGAAACTTTAGTGAAGCCGACCACAACAGAAGACGCCTAGCAGTGTGTGAGTGTGTGTGTGTAATGTGTGCTGTTTAAACCTCACCGCGTGTGGTCACACACTCACCTCGAACTTTTCCATTCGCAACATGTCAGACCAGCACATCTCACCGGATGTTTTTTGAGGTCAGGGGGAAAAAATAGATTGAAGATCTCTCTCTCTCTCTCTCTCTCTCTCTCTCTCTCTCTCTTTCTTTCTTTCTTTCTCTCTCTCTGTGTGTGTGTGGGCAGTGGGGGGCTATGATTCCACTTGAGTCAGTTCAGAAAAAACACCTGTAGATCAGGGAAAGAGACAGAGAGAGCGTGTTAGAGAGAGAGAGAGAGAGAGAGAGAGAGAGAGAGAGAGAGAGAGAGAGAGAGATACTGTTAGAGAGAGAGATAGACGGTGAGAGTTAGAGTGTTATAGATAGAGAGAGTGTGTTAGAGAGAGATGGAGAGAGTGTTAGGTAGAGAGACAGATAGAGAGTGTTAGAGAGAGAGAGAGAGAGAGAGAGAGAGGGAGAGAGAGAGAGAGAGATACTGTTAGAGAGAGAGATAGACGGAGAGAATTAGACTGTTATAGATAGAGAGAGTGTGTTAGAGAGAGATGGAGAGAGTGTTAGGGAGAGAGACAGATAGAGAGTGTTAGAGAGAGAGAGAGAGAGAGAGAGAGAGGGAGAGAGAGAGAGATACTGTTAGAGAGAGAGATAGACGGAGAGAGTTAGAGTGTTATAGATAGAGAGAGTGTGTTAGAGAGAGATGGAGAGAGTGTTAGGGAGAGAGACAGATAGAGAGTGTTAGAGAGAGAGAGAGAGAGAGAGAGAGAGAGAGAGTAAGAGAGAGTAATAAAGAGAGTCTCTGGTGTTTTTGAGTTTATTGGCAGTTAGTTATGCGGTTTCAGCTATGGCCCTCCATTCACTGCCATCAGCACATTAACACGTGATGAATGGTTGACTGAATGAATGACTGATGGGGGAATTTCATGCATTTTATTCATCATAGGACAAACTAGGTTATATTTTACCTCAAAATTCCAGCTTCAAAATTGCTGTGATGCTCTGAGCTGTGACAGGGAGAATAAACACTCTGTCGCTGCTACATCGGGCTCAGCACTGCTGAAACTGCACTACGTCCTGCACCAAGTCCTGCACTGTCCTGAGTGTCTTGAGTCCTGAATGTCCTAATGTCCTGAGGGTCCTGAAAGTCCTGAGGGTCCTGAATATCATGAGAGTAGTGTGTGAACCTAAACGCACCTGTACACTGTGTGTTTCCAGTAAAGTGGCTAAGGAGGGTGTTAAATTGGAAGCTCAGAGCGAGTTGTTAAATGTAAATTTAAATAAAAAAATAAACTCACACAGGAAGGATCACACGTTCATAAAAACGAACACACTCCAGCAGGAAGAGAGTGGGTGATCAGGAGCAGCTGCACATACACAGCAAACCTGGTTTCCTCCTGATAAACACACACACACACACACACACACACACACACACACACTCATATCTTCATCTTGAATCCTGCCTCAGGAACAGATCGTGCTCCTCAAGAGTAAACCTTAGAAGTTAAAGTTAGTAAACACAGCTGTAACTGTAACCTGAGGAAACAGTGGCGTTAATAAGAGGATGATGGCCTTCAGAACAGCAGGGGGCGTCTGCCAAGACTTTCCATCTTTCCCTGAGTGTTCTGTCCATAGGCCTACAGTCATCATAAAGCATCATGTTTCTATAACTAATGACCATTTCCCACTGCATGGTTCCTACAGGACTCTACTTGTCTCTACTGGACTCTATTTGTCCCTACAGAACTCTACTGGTCTCTAATGGACTCTAGTGGTCCCTACTGGACTCTACTGGTCCCTAAATGGGTCTCTATTGGTCTTTACTGGTCCCTAATGTTCTCTACTGGTCCCTAAAGAGCTCTACTGGTCTCTACTGAACTCTAGTCTCTTGGTTTTCCAATCCTTTGCAAATCCGGGCTTTGGAAACCATAACAAACGGCAGCGGTAACGTTAAGCATTGTTTACTCATCATGTATTTGTGTGTTGTTGTCGTTTGGGACTGAACACAGCTCTGTTATCGGTTCAGACAGATCAGTAGACTTTGTTCCTTCCTTCCTGCAGCATCCAGCTCTCACTTGATTCTTTCATCGGAGTTTGAACAAGCAGTTTGCTCCAAAAGTTACGTAGTATGGTTTCTGCAGTGCTGAGCCTAGAGCAGCAATGACAGAGGCTCTATTCTCCTTGTTACAGCTCAGTGTGACATCATAATAAAGCTGTAATTTTAAGTTCCCTGGAACAAGGTCTTGGGACATTACTGGCATGAGACCAGGTTTAAAACCCAGGAAATGACACCCTGAGGCCCAGTAAAACACCAGGAGATCACCCACGGGACCCAGCCCCGTACCTGGACACCTCCAACACCCAAAGGCACAAGACCCAGTTTTATCAAAAAACACAGATGGCGACTTCTATACAAACCTGACTCTTGGCTCCATCAGGAACAGTCCCTGTGTGAAAGATACTGCATGCTGCCTTTATTATTAGTGTCAGTGTTTCATCTCAGAGACGAGAGATACACAGGTTCAGAATCTGTTCGGACAGTGGCCTCAGCCTCAATTTCAGAATTTACTCAGAAATTTCAGCTGCTTTTCTTCTTTTAGTCAAGTTGTTTTTATTTGGGAATGTGCTTTAACTTCGATTGTGATTTTCCCCGAGCACTGGCACTCCGACAGGTGATGACTTACCTCAGAGTACTACAAACCAGCACTGTCCTACACACACACACACACACACACACACACACACACACATCCCACGGAGTGCAGTTTCAGAGAGGTTCGCCCACGCATCTCTGCATGCTGCACCTTGTGGCCCGGTGCAAACTGTGTGTGTTTTTGTGAGATTTTTCACTCAATCCTGTGTAACCACACATCACAACAACAGCTCGCTGTGCTGATACAAAGCAGACGCTGCACTTTGATGCCACCACTTTAAAAAACAAAAAATGCAAAAGGTGCAAAGGGTAAAACACAGCATTGCCATGAGTCCCCAGAGACCAACAAAAACACACTAATTACACACAGCAAACCATGAAAACACATCACACAAACAGTGAGATCTCACAACAACTACAACACAAACCAGTCTCAAAAACACACACACTACACAAACACTAAATACACACTACACTGCACACACACTACACACTTCCAGCACACACTACACAAAACTACTACTACACACATCCAGCACACACTATACACTGCTACTACTACTACACAGACACTAATACTACACACACACTACACACACATCCTGCACACACTACACACACACTACTACAAACTCTACATACACACTACACTGCACACACACCACACACACACACACTCAGCACACACACCACGCACACACACACACTCAGCACACACTACACACATCCAGCACACATTATACACTACTACTACTACTATTACTACTACACACACTACATACACATCCAGCACACACTACACACATCCAACACACATTACACTATACCCACACTACACACTACACTACACACACACCACACACCCACTACATACACCCTACAAACATCCAGCACACACTACATTAAATCAAATCAAATGAAATGTGTATAGCATTTTTACAACGGATGACGGATGTCATAAAGCAGCTTCATAGAATTCCAGTAAATACAAAGTTTTGACATGAAATGTAAAAATGTATAGAAAAATTCCCTTAGATCCGAGTAAAAACCTTGGGAGGAACCAAGGCTCACAACGGGGGAGCTATCCTCCTCTGGTCAATCTACTGGTAATTATAGTTAGGAATTCATGAAATCTTCAGTGTAGGGTGGAAAGCTCCAATGCAAGTGGTGGTGGCTGGAGCCTGGGCATCTGGTCTGAAGTGTGGAGGAGGAGCTCGAAAATCAGTCATCCATCAATGTCCAGCCAGACAGGTGTGTGGTTGTTTTCTCGAAAAAAGGTAGAGGGATGGAATTAATTTTGATATGTTTTGATGTATGCAAAGCAGAGAATGTGAACATTTCCAGAGTGTATCTAATGACTCAATCAGATCTAACTATGGCAGCTTTAAATAAAATGAGAGAACCAGAAAGACACACACAGATGCGGGACCATCCTTAAACAGTGGCACCAGCACCAGCATCTCAGTTTACTATAATTCCCTGTGTACACAGACCCCTGGACCTGCTACCTTTATCTATGGGGGAGCATTAACTACCAAAAGCTAAACTAAACAAATAAGTTTTTAGCCTAGATTTGAAGATTGCAATTGTGTCTGAGTCCCAAACATGTTCTGGAAGCTCATTCCAGAGCTGGGGTGTGTGTGTGTGTGTGTGGGGGGGGGGGGGGGGGGGGGGGGGGGGGGGGTGGGGGTGGGTGGGGGGGGGGCTTTATAAGAAAAAGCTCTTCCCCCAGCTGAGGCCTTTTGAATTCTGGGAACTATTACAAGTCCAGCACTCTGTGATCTGAGTAATCATGGATGCTCATAATAAGAAATATGTATACAGAAGCGAGCCCATGTAGGGTTTATTGGGTAATAACAGAATTTCACAATCAATACGGAATTTAACAGGCAGCCAACAAAGTGATGATAGAACTGCTCTGATAGATTCAAATTTCCTAGTCTTAGTGAGGACCCTAGCTGCAGCATTTGAACTATTTGAAGTTTACTTACATTTCTGCTGGTGCATCCTGACAGTAGTGCATTACAGTAGTCAAGCCTTGAAGTAATAAAGGCATGTTCTAATGTTTCTGTGTCCTGCAGGGATAAGGCATTTCTAATCTTAGCAATATCAAATCAAATCAAATCAAATTTTATTTATAAAGTGTTTTTCACAACAAAAAGTCGTCACAAAGCAGCTTTACAGAGATCCGGGTCCAAGCCTCCTATGAGCAAGCCAAGGGCAACAGTGGCAAGGGAAAACTCCCTCAGCACATGAGGAAGAAACCTTGGAAGGAACCAAGACTCAAACGGGGGAACCCATCCTCCTTGGGTCGACACCGGAGACACAACAGAGAACAGAACAGAAGTAAAAGTGAACTGATGACAGGTGAATGGGTTATAGTAATGTGAATGTAGAACATTAGTGATATATGCGTCTGAGGAAGGAGGAGGTGATCAGTGATTCTGTGTGAGTTAAAAGTAGGTGCAGAGTTAATCTGAGATAAAACAGCGTGGCCAAGAATGATAGTGTAGATGAGACAAGGCCAGGATCTTGTACAGGACACACAGGGTCAGGGGCTGGATCAAGGCAACACCTGGAGAGCAGCAGGACATCAGCAGGAATATTGTGAAGATGTAAAAAAGCTGTCCTAGTGATACTGCCTATGTGTTGATCAATTGATGAATCCGAGTCAATTATGACACCAAGATTTTTTGCTGCTGAACCAGGTTTAACTGGAAAGCAAGATTTAAAATTAAATCTGATCATTTATTTCTTGCCACTTTTGGACCCAGAAGCCGAACCTGTTTTGTTTCTGTTTAGAAGGAGGAAGTTAAGCAACATCCAGCCTTTCACGTCTTTTACACAGTCTTCTATTTTCTTTAATGTGTGTTTGTCATTGGGTTTGGCTGATATGTACAATTGCGTATTGTCTGCATAACAGTGAAAGTTAATGTCATGGTTTCTTATAACTGTGCCTAGTGGTAACATGTATGACGTAAATAATAATGGTCCTAAAATAGAGCCTTGCCAAATTCCAAATCTTACTGTAGAATAATTAGAAGATAAATCATTTACTTTTACAAACTGATAACATTCTGTTAATCCTTTAAAGCCAAACATATGATATATGATCTTTGGAGGTGACCCTTACATCATATAATGACCGGAAATACAGAAACAAATTTTATCCTTTTAGGGCAAGTGTTCTAATTTGTCTACTGAACTATGAATGAAGTGGAAGCATTTCCATGTGTTTACCATACCATTGCAAAATTGTTGCTATCACCATGAAAACACATGAGAAAATCTCAAGACTACTTTTTTGTTAAACTGGAGAAATTCCAGGTAAGATTTGAATGCTGTTACTTGTAGTAACACTAAGTATATTTGTTACATTTCATAGATGTAGTGTATTCTACCTGTGAAAAGCTCATTATGTATAATACATATTCAGAAAATTCAATCTGTCCTTTACAGCAGCAAAACACATTTAGACAATTTTTATGCAACAAAAATGTATTATTAGTTTCCCAAAAGCATGTGTTGGCTCAGTTGTCAACATAGATTTTGTGAGACAGATTCAGAGGAAGAAGATGATGATACAGGTGAGTGTGGGAGGTCTGTTGAATGACCTCATACCTCAAGACAAGGTTCAGACTGTAACTAAAACAACTGCAGTTTCTCTAAATATGGAAACACAGTTGGGAAGAGAACAAAAAGAGCCTTTGTGGTTTTGGTGTTTTTATTACTACCGGTATATGAAATGTAAAAAGGTCAGAGAGAAGAGCAGAGTACTCATAGGTCAAAGACCTCTTGAGCAGTGTTTCCCATCAGCTCAAAGTTACGTTTTGCTGGTTTCCTGGTGTTTGGTCATTATCAAGCCCATCGAGCCTGCTTTTCGCTTTCTCCTTCAGCTATGGGACTGCCTGATATTTGAGGTTGCGTGCGGCCGTTGTCTTGCCTGAAAACCACTTTGACTGTTCTATGCTCCGTCTTTCCCACTCTGGAACGGTGCTCTGCTCTCCTGCTTCTCCTCCCACTCCAACCGGCCTCCCGAGTGACCCCCCGCATCTGCCTCCAACGCTGGTGCATGGCTTTGAGCCTCCCCTTACCTTCATCTTCGGCTACGCTGCTACGGGACTTCCTCGTGTTTGGGGAAGGCAAATCTACCGTTGGCTTCTGAGTTCACCTCCCCGTTTCATCCTCTGTGGGTGAGGTCTGTACAAGAAATATTGTGTAATTGAAATCAATCAAATTTAAGAAAAAAATTTGTAAAGAACTCTGAAGAATTGTTTTAACTCTTATGTAGATATGGACTAGGTTGTTGAGCCATAGCTTTTTTTAAGATCTTGGATATAAATGGTAGATTAGAAATAGGCCTGTAATTAGAAAATACGCTAGCATCAAGATTTGGTTTCTCACACTACTACACACACAATACATACACACTACACACATCCAGCACACACTACACAGTAAACTACACACACAATACATACACACTACACACATCCAGCACAAGCTACATACACACACACACTACACATATCCTACTCACACCACACACAAACTACACATATCCAACACACACACACTACACATATCCTACATACACTACACACAACACATATTCTACACACATTACACACCTACAGAGAGAATTCAAATGCTTTAAGAAAAACGATATGATATTTCATGTTTGACTGATTTGTTGATGACAACATTTATTTGACCAGATTCAGAAAGTGGTTCTCATTTCAGAGGCAGTGCGTGAAGTGGAGCAGATCTTAATCCGGCAATGGTTCATGTACAGCTGCATTCAGCACAAATCCAGTTTATTTCAGTTCAGAAATTACACTTCCACATTCAATCCAGTTCACTACAGTCCCACCTACATACACACACTACACACACACTGCTGTCTCTGTGTTGCAGAGTAAAGCTACTGTTTTCTGGACACAACACAGAACATCTGTGAATCGTGGGTGGAGGGCAACAACGGTCATTCTCTCTTGCTCTCTCTAAGACTTCCTTAGGGGTGTGTGAGTATACAGCATTACCCTCCCTTCCTCCATCACTCTCACACATCTCCATTTCTCCCTTATCTGTCTCTCTCTCCCTTTTTAAATCCTCCTTTTAGGGGTATTTGACCTTTACCCTTGTAGAGTCAGCACTGCTCCTCCCTTCCTCCATCTCTCTTTCAATCTGTCAGTCTTTCTCTTTCTCTATCTTTCTCTCTCTCTCTCTCTCTCTCTCTCTCTCTCTGCTATGCGTCATCACCTCTGCACGTGTCTCTCTCTTCTCTCTCTCTCTCTCTCTCTCTCTCTCTCTCTCTCTCTCTCTCTCTCTCTCTCTTCTGCACCTGTGATAGAGAGAACCCCAAGACAGGAAACCCAGAAATAACTGCTGACTGTCTTCATCCCGTGTGTGAGTGTGTAAGTGTGTGTGAGTGTGTGTGTGTGTGTGTGTGTGTGTGTGTGAGTGTGTGTGTGTGTGTGACAGAGTCACTTGCACCTGGACAGTTTGGCTCTGTCACACTCACTGCCTTCACACTGCAGCACACACACACACACACACACACACACACACACACACACTCACACACACACACACACAGAAAGAGAGAGAGAGAGATAGAGAGGGTGAAAGAGAGAGAGAGAGAGAGAGAGTGAAAGAGAGAGAGAGAGAGAAAGAGTGAAAGAGAGAGAGAGAGAGAGAGAGAGAGAGACCATGCCATTCATGAAAGTATCTCTGAAAGTGTGTGCATGTGTGTGTTTCTGTGTGAGTGTGTGTGTGTGTGTGTGTGTGTGTGTGTGACAGAACTGTCTTTATGGACACTGAAGTGTGTGTGAAAGAATAATAGTGTTACAGTGTTTACAGTCCTGCTCAGTGTTTACAGGTGACTGTCTGTGAGGAGTTTGTGTGTTCCTGCCTTGCGCCCATTGATCCTGACCCACCGCCACTTTGAACTGGATAACCCTAACCCTAATCTAACAATAAAACATATTGCTACTTTAAAGTTCTCCTTAATGCCCACACACAACTTGAATCATTTCTAAAGAAAAAAGGGAACAAAATGGAAGCAGCTGCACATGAGCCTAAGGACACAATGCTCAGTGCCAGTTTTGTCCGGAGTGATGGACACTGGAACTGGAGTGTCACCTCACCTCTGTTTTCTGTCTAATGCCTGAAAGCAATCAGATCCTCAGAGCAATGTTCTAACCCTGTTGAAGTGTTCTGTTCTCACTCTTCACTTGAGAGAAATGTGACTGTTAGCCCTGCAGCGTGTAAGTGATTTTTATAAATCAACTGCTTTATAAATAAAGATTTAGAGACTATTTTTAACATAAACCTATGTAAACGGAAACACAAACATGAAAGATTTAGATAAAAGACCAGATTAAAAATGTCAAGATCAACAAGATAAGCATCAAAAACTCCCTCTCACACACAGCAAAAAATATGAAAATATGATCTGTCTGATATCTGAGGGATACAAAAATAACCTCACAGTGTGTGTGTGTGTGTGTGAGAGAGAGAGAGAGAGAGAGAGAGAGAGAGAGAGAGAGAAATGAGAGAGCATAAGAGAGAGAGGCAGACAGAAAAAGAGAGAGAGGCAGACAGAAAGAGAAAGAGAGAGAGGAGAGAGAGAGAGAGAGAGAGAGAGAGAGAGAGAGAGAGAGAGAGAGAGAGAGCACCTGCAGTGTGTGGTCCACACCTACACACAGGTGTCAGGAAGAGAAAGACACAAAGAAAAGAGAGAAAAGAGAAAAAATAGAGCGAGGGAAATCAGACTGCGGTCGACAAGAAAGCTTTTTCTAGATTCGACTGTGTTTGTGTGTGTGTGTGTTTATGTGTGTGTGTGTGTGTGTGTGTGTGTGGGTGTGTGTGGGGGGATACAGTACTGTAATTCCAAAAGCTGAGGGGGGTAGTAACTGGTCACACACAGGTAATAATCCGATGTGAGGATGATTTCTCTGTTTATTTTGCTTTTTTTGATAAAGATATTGCAGTTTTGTGTGAATTACTGTTTAAATCATGATCGAAATATTCTCATCTACAAAAGATTGCACAAAATTTAGTAACCACTGCTTTAAAGGCACCGTTGTTCAGTTTTAATCTTGAACACTGTATAGAACTCTGAGAACATTACCCCTCCATGTGCTGCGTATTTGTGCTGGAAACCTCTCTAATGTGTTTACGAAGCCTCATTATCTGTAAATGGGTAAAAAAAAAAGTGTCGCAGTCCAGCATCTGGAGGTTTTTAGACAACGGAGAGACTCCAAACGCTGGAAACACAAACCGAGATGAGGATGTTGCTCTATTCCTGCTCCATGGGGTGGGGGGGGGGACACTGACTTAATACAGTTACATTACTTAAGGTGGAACTGACTCTAAATTTAGGAGAGTGTTAACTGCATGAAAGTAAACACAGAGCGAAAGTGCTACAAAACTAAACAGCTCGAGTTACACATGAGCATGTGTTTATACAATTAGATCAAATCAGACTGGATAAGAATAATAATTCATAACAGTGAGTGAGTAACAGCAGGTGAAGAGGTGTGTTTGTGTGTGTAACTGCAGTCACTGTGTATGTGGGTGTGTGTAAATGTGTGCATGCCATTTCCCCGAAATCTGTCTCCGCACACTCACAGGTGCTGTGAATCATGCAGAGTGAGCCAGTGTGTGTGTGATTCCACAGATGGGTGATAAGAGGAGGATGTCATCATATTTATCCTCAGCAGCATGAAGGAAGGAACAGTGGGATCCCGAACTGAGCGCACACACACACACACACACACACACAGTCCTGTATCTGCTCTGAATCATTCCTGTGAGGGCTTGTTATGATTCTATCGATGGATGCAGATGTCAGAAGTGCCATCGCCTCCTGTGTCGGGACTGAGTCTGAACCAATCACAGTCCAATATACTAATATATGCTAATGAGAGGGTTATGTGTGTGTCTAGGAAACTGGGGTGAGTTGGAGTGTTATTTGTGATCCAGAACTGATCATCATCCCATGAACACGACTTCATTCACATCTGTGGTTTAATGCCATCAGATCCTCACAGTAATGTTCCACCTCACGTTTACCCAGAGCAGCTTCTCAGATGCCGAACGTGAAAAACGGCCCCTAAACTTTCTTCATTCCAGAATAAACTGTGTGAATTCTCAAAGAAACAGGAATTATTCACCTCAGAAGAGTTTATGAATCAGTGAGCGGCTCCTGTTTTCATTTCTATCAGCTGTCGACATCTGTGCAACCAAAACCATTCACAATAAAACCGCTACAATGTTTAAACTGAATGTCACATTTACAATCTGCCCCCTGAGTAATCTCCATTAACTCTGTGTTTAAACCTGGGTTTAGCCTGTGATTCACGACTAAGACGCTGCAGACACTAAGAGAGACGTCTACTGCCCTGGCTCTTAACAACATAACAAATAAAGCATAAAAAACAGAAACACACAAATGTGTGTGTACTGGATTAAAATCAGCCAATTGCTGTGGGAAGCATTTCTTTGAAAATAGAAATATAATCTGCTTTGTTTTATTTGTAAAAATGACTGATGGCGACTATAAAAACAGAACAAAGACATCGCACATTAACCCAGAGACAGAAACACAACCTTCCCATCACTCACCTGCCCCAGGTGCAGAGAGGAACCCCACACAGAACAGCACCAACATAAGAGCAGCACTGCCCCCTGCTGGACAAAATACATTTACTCGCCTCTTAAAATCATTTAAATCGTGACCCAGGATTTCGCACATAAAACTAATTTATTATTCCAACACACACTGAACTGAACTGGGTGAGTCAGTGAGTCTGAGAGAGGGAGTGAGTTAATGACTGGGTGAGTCTGAGAGTGTGTGACTGGGTGAGTTTGAGAGTGAGTGACTGGGTGAGTCTGAGAGTGTGTGACAGGGTGAGTCTGAAAGTGAGTGACAGGGTGAGTCTGAGAGTGTGTGACTGGGTGAGTCTGAGAGTGAGTGACTGGGTGAGTCTGAGAGTGTGTGACAGGGTGAGTCTGAAAGTGAGTGACAGGGTGAGTCTGAGAGTGTGTGACTGGGTGAGTTTGAGAGTGAGTGACAGGGTGAGTCTGAGAGTGTGTGACTGGGTGAGTATGAGAGTGTGTGACAGGGTGAGTCTGAATGTGAGTGACAGGGTGAGTTTGAGAGTGTGTGACAGGGTGAGTCTGAGAGTGTGTGACTGGGTGAGTTTGAGAGTGTGTGACTGGGTGAGTTTGAGAGTGTGTGACAGGGTGAGTCTGAAAGTGAGTGACAGGGTGAGTCTGAGAGTGTGTGACTGGGTGAGTTTGAGAGTGTGTGACTGGGTGAGTCTGAGAGTGTGTGACAGGGTGGGTTTTAGAGTGTGTGACCGGGTGAGTCTGAGAGTGTGTGACAGGGTGAGTTTGAGAGTGAGTGACAGGGTGAGTTTGAGAGTGTGTGACTGGGTGGGTCTGAGAGTGTGTGACAGGGTGAGTCTGAGAGTGTGTGACTGGGTGAGTTTGAGAGTGAGTGACAGGGTGAGTCTGAGAGTGTGTGACTGGGTGAGTTTGAGAGTGTGTGACAGGGTGAGTCTGAATGTGAGTGACAGGGTGAGTTTGAGAGTGTGTGACTGGGTGAGTTTGAGAGTGTGTGACAGGGTGAGTCTGAATGTGAGTGACAGGGTGAGTCTGAGAATGTGTGACTGGGTGAGTTTGAGAGTGAGTGACTGGGTGAGTTTGAGAGTGAGTGACAGGGTGAGTCTGAGAGTGTGTGACTGGGTGAGTTTGAGAGTGAGTGACTGGGTGAGTTTGAGAGTGTGTGACTGGGTGAGTTTGAGAGTGAGTGACTGGGTGAGTTTGAGAGTGTGTGACTGGGTGAGTTTGAGAGTGAGTGACTGGGTGAGTTTGAGAGTGTGTGACTGGGTGAGTTTGAGAGTGAGTGACTGGGTGAGTCTGAGAGTGTGTGACTGGGTGAGTTTGAGAGTGAGTGACTGGGTGAGTTTGAGAGTGAGTGACAGGGTGAGTCTGAGAGTGTGTGACTGGGTGAGTTTGAGAGTGAGTGACTGGGTGAGTTTGAGAGTGAGTGACAGGGTGAGTCTGAGAGTGTGTGACTGGGTGAGTTTGAGAGTGTGTGACTGGGTGAGTTTGAGAGTGAGTGACAGGGTGAGTCTGAGAGTGTGTGACTGGGTGAGTTTGAGAGTGAGTGACTGGGTGAGTTTGAGAGTGAGTGACAGGGTGAGTTTGAGAGTGTGTGACTGGGTGAGTTTGAGAGTGAGTGGGTGAGTGAATGATGCTTTGTGAAACAAGGTCAAATACTAAAATATGAATGAAAAAGTAAATTAAAACTCACTGAGGTGCAGTTCAGAAATCTGGCCACTAGGTGACAGTGTATACACGATGATACTGAACGTGGCGATTTACTTCCATCATTTATCTCGTTCATTTTATCACTGCCTTTCTGCATTATTTCGTTTAATTCTCTTCCTCACTCTCCCTATATTTTTCTCAGCATTTTCCCTCAGTATTTTCTTTCATACATTCACTTTGTTCTCTTTCGCACCGTTTTTTCTCTTCTTCATTTTTCACTTTCTATATTCCTCTCATCTCTTCCTGTTTCTCTCCTTTTGTTTGCTCCCTTTCCCTGTTCTCTATTCATCACTCACTCATTGTTTCCCTCTTTCACTCACAATATTTATCTATCTATCTTTATTCCTTATTTTAGTCTCTCTCTCGCTCTCACTTTTGAAGAGGCATAAAATACATAAAAATAAAGTGGAATCCATTTGTCTTTTGTTTGTGAGTTTTGTGTTTGTGTGTATGGGTGTGTTGTGTTTGTGTGTGTGTTTCTGTCTGATTGCTTCTGAACCACAGCTGCCTTTCAAGAGCATAACCTCTGACCTTTGCTCTGCAAGGCCAAGGCCATGAGGCATAACCGTCACCAGGGCAACACCAACCCCCCCACACTCCACCCCCTCTACACACCCTGCCTCCTGTCCCCCAC
Source organism: Hoplias malabaricus (assembly GCF_029633855.1). Taxonomy (NCBI): domain Eukaryota; kingdom Metazoa; phylum Chordata; class Actinopteri; order Characiformes; family Erythrinidae; genus Hoplias; species Hoplias malabaricus. The sequence goes on from NC_089800.1 coordinate 72,154,873, forward strand.
CACACACGCTGTACTGCTTTGCATGTCCTGTGACCTCGCGACCTTGGCTTACCATAGCAACTGGAAAAACACCTTGCCTCCAAAATGAGGCAGGAGTATGGGCTAACCAGCGCAGATTAGCATTTCCATTACAGACGTCAGAGTTCAGATTAGAGCTGCAGTTCAGATTAGGTTTCCAGTTCAGATTTGGTTCCAGTTAGAGTTAGGGTTGAGTATAGGGGCTTAGGGCTCCATTACCGTGCCCCAGTTTTCAATGGGGTACAGCTCTGGATGAGTTTAGCTCTCTGACTATTTTACTAAGGAGCCGTGCTGTTGTAATCTGCGCAAAATGTGGACTCTCACTCAAATAAACATGGCTTTTCCTGAAAAAGACATCTGGATGGCAGCGTGTTGCACCAAACCCTGTAGATACAATTCAGCATCCTGGACGTTGGCTTCTGAACTGTGTGTTTATTACAAGCCCATGTCCCTCTCCTCATCCTTTCTCTTCTGTTTTCCACGCTCCATTCTTCCCTCTCCTTGTAGTTCCCCCCCCCCCACACACATGATGATTAAATTGATGGTGATGATGTAGGCGATGATGATGATGATGATGATGGTGATTATGATGAAGGTGATGAAGATAAAGATGATGAAGGTGACATAGTTGTGTTTAGATTACTTTCTGACTCACAGGTCACAGATGTGTTAATATTTATGAGGACCAGGTTTTACAGACTGAATAATTTCACACAAAAACGCACACACATCCCCGGTACAGAGTAGTAGAGAAATGAAACTGTGGAGTGTAGATGCTGTTACTGAAGAGGGACACGTTCCATTAATACGCTTCATTTTAGAAGAAACACTGAATGGTGTGTGTGTGTGAGTGTGTGTGTCCTGCGGGTGCAGTGATGCAGTGTGCGTGCGAGAGCAGCAAGCTAAGCGGGAGCGCTGCAGAGCACAGTCTATTTATATTACTGTTACATAACACACACACACACACTTCAAGAAATGGACTAAAGTGCTGATGGCACTGCACATACTTCAGTACCTCACTGACAGGCAGAGAGTGTGTATACTTGTTTTTAGCTTATTATGGGGACCGTATGGCTTTTATTTTAGAAATAGGTTTTTCTTTTATATCTTTTATATTACACACACACACACACACACTCTTTCTCACACACACATACTCATAAACACACACACTCACAGAAACACTCACACACATACACAAGTAAAATAAAACCATGACAATTAAAATATTTTAATAAAATCATATATTTTAGTTTTGCTTTGTGTTTAACTTTCCCTGACAAATAAATAAAATATATTTTTTATTTGTGAAATGATTATGTTCACATTTCTATAAACTTTGTGTGAGTGTATGTCTGTGAATGTGTATGTGAATTTTTATTCATTTAATGTTACACTTATATAGTGCTTTTCTAGAAACCCAAGGATGCATTACAATCAACACAACATTCAATCCCCATACACACTGGCGAGACGTGGCAGCTCAACCAGCTTGACCAGTACTCCTGACCAGGAACGACCATCCACCTGGAGGACTGCATCGGGCACTAGGGTTTTACCTAGGATAGAGCACCAATACAAAACAAGGCACACACACATTCACTCACATAAACATTCATTCACTCACACACCAGGACAGTTAGAGAAGTCAAATTCACCTAACCTCCATGTTTTTGGACTGTGGGAGGAAACCAGAGACCCCGGAGGAAACCCACGCAGACACAGGGAGAACATGGAAACTCCACCCAGATGGGACTTGAACCCAAGATCCCAGTGCTGAGAGGTGAACGTGATCACCGTATCGCCCAAATGTCTGTGTCTGTGTGTGTATATATGTATGTGTATGTGTGTGTGTGTATGTGTGCATGTATGTGTGCTGTGGCCTAGAGTGTAATTGTTGCTGGGTATGAGATTGGGGTTATGAAGCAGGGTGTGCTGGGGTCACCTGATTGGCTGGAAACGTTGCTATCTGGGCGGTGATTGGTCGGTTTGCAGATCACGCTGTTGAAAGCAGAACCCTTTGAACTGTGAGACAGCGGCGGACCCAGGTCCCGTAACGCAACAGGAACACTCTGAGTGTGTGTGTATGTGTGTGTGTGTGTGTGTGTTATGCATGCATGGAAGAACAGCCTACAGAGACGTTTCCGCCTCCCTGCACTAACATTGACCAATCAGGATGCAGCACAAAAACACACACCAACACTGCTGTCACGCAACATGGGCACACACACACACACACACACACACACACGCCTGGAATATCTGTGTTTTAGTCACATGCTCCTCTTCCTCAGACCTGATTTTACACCTGTGTCCCTTTATTCCGTTTAATCTGACATTAAAGGGCCCATGCTTCATATTTTCTTAATTAGCTTGTATTTTATTATGAGTTATTCACCAAAAACCAGATATTTCCACTTACACATGTGTAGCATGGATTATTTGTCCTGAGCTGGGAATCAAACCCTGTTGTCTGGAACGCTGTAGAGTTACACACTCTGCACAGACACAGCTCTGTTTTGCCACGAACTCCTCTCTGTTTAAATTAAATATTAATTAATTAATTCATTCATTACCTGAAACCACTTATTCAGTTCAGGGTCACGGTGGGTCTGGAGCTTACCCGGAATCACTGGTTGCAAGGCGTAACACACCCTGAAGGTAGCAGCAGTCCTTCGCAGGGTGACACACATGCACACATTCACTCACACCTACAGACACTTTTGAGTCACCAAACAAGTGATAACTAAACAGACAGAGAAAGCTAAACAGACTAGGGACATGAAGAGATGCGGCCGGGGCCCCAGTCATGGGAGCCGAAGCGGCCAAAGCCACAGGAACAGAAGCGGCGGAAGCCACAGTCACAGGAACAGAAGCAGTGGAAGCCACAGTCACAGGAACAGAAGCGGCTGAAGCCACAGTCACGGGAACAGGAGCGTCCTGGTTGGCTGCCTTCACTGGAACAGGAGTGGCGGAGGAAGCAGCCATCACAGGAACTGTGGGGTTCGTCTCCATCACAGGAATGGCGGGATTTGCTGCCCTCACAGGAACAGGAGAAGCTGAGGAAGCTGCCATCACATGAACAAGAGAAGCTGAGGAATCTGCCATCACAGGAACAAGAGAAGCTGAGGAAGCTGCCATCACAGGAACAGGAGTGGCTGAGGAAGCCGCCATCACAGGAATGGCTGAGGATGCCGCCATCACGGGAACGGCTGAGGAAGCCGCCATCACAGGAACGGTTGAGGAAGCCGCCATCACAGGAACGGCTGAGGAAGCCGCCATCACAGGAACGGCTGAGGAAGCCGCCATCACAGGAACGGCTGAGGAAGCCGCCATCACAGGAACGGCTGAGGAGGCCGCCATCACAGGAACGGCTGAGGAGGCCGCCATCACGGGAACAGGAGCAGCAGGTTTCGCCGCCATCACAGGGACAGAAGCGGAGTGGTTCACCGCCATCTTAGGGACAGGAGCAAGGAGTAGCCTTTGAAGGGTTAATGGGTTTGACGGATTAATGCCTTTGAAGGGCAGTAAGCCATGCTAAGTCCACGGAGGCAGGGGGCCCTGCAACGACGTCCACGGAGGCAGGGACTTGGGCTGCTCGAGGAGCAGGTGCGGGAGCTGTTGAGGGTTTGAGAGGTCCAACAGGCACATTCATGAGGAAATCCAAGATGTTACCTGAACAAGGATCTTCACGAAATACGCCCCTGTTAGCCTCACCTCTTTTGCCCTGAGGCTTGAGGCTAACAGCACCAACACTCTACGCCCCCCAAAAAATTTCCCCGGACCTGAGGGGGTAGTCCTCCAAAAAGGCTCCAGCAATTATGCTCCAAAATTATTCTGAATTAAATCTTTTTACATTGACTTCCACTGAATGTTCAGTTCCACATGTTCAAACCTTTACTAGAGTAAACTACTCTCACCACCTCTGTATGCTCTGTCGAACCTGCACACACACACACACACACACACACACACACACACACACAAACAGTTACAAATTACAAATGAGTTTCTGTGGGAATTCAAACAGTGAATAAAAACTTACAAACAATTTACACTTCAGACAGCAACAATATACAGTCGTTTCTTACTCACACACCGCTCCACCTTAAAAGATGAGGAACACAAACGTGAGGGGGAGTTTGCTGTGGATAGTAGTCTACGTTGCCTTTAAAAATCAGTTCAGTGAAATCCTAAATAAAGTCTTTGCCTGTAGCTTTAGCAGTGGAGCTATGAGCTTAATTATCCTGAAGGGATCTGCATTACTACAACACATACACCCACCCACACCCACACACACCTCATGGTAAACTCATATTTGGGAAGGTGAAAGCTAGAACAGATTTTCTCCAAGACACATAGCTCCAACTCTTTTTGAAAACTGGAGCTCAACACACTTGGAGGAGAACACTATCTGCTTTTTCTGTTACAACAGCCGAAGCACATCTGGGAATTGTTGTGCTGAGGGGGAAGAGGCAGGGCCACCAGACACAGACAGTGAGGGGACACACTCCACCTCTGACATCGGAGAGAGGACCGTGGCATCACCAGGAATCAATCTCAGAGCCCCCAGGGTCCTAAGACCCTCAGCACACACACACAAACTCTCTCTCTCTGCAGTTGTGCCTTCCCACAACTAGGTCATGGGGGTGTTCACTGCAGAGGATGAAAGAAAAAAAATGAGAGAGAGAGAGAGCCCAATATCAGACTCTGAGAGATGAGTGTGTTTGTGTGTGTGTGTGTGCACGTACGTGTGATCTTACCTGAACACACTTCTTAGTGTGTGGGTTTCAGTGTGAATCCCCTCCATACCTGAGGGGAAATCACTTCAACACTCCAAGGAACATTCCAGAAACTCTCACTCAAAGAGAGAGAGAAAGAAAGAAAGAACACTTTCTACAGACACAGAGAAACCACCAGATCCAGCAGAAAACATAAAATTTATTAGAAGTCAAGTGATTAAAACATTTATCTTCATCCAGGGGCAGAGTTTACTGTGCTATGTTTCCTTCAGAGGGCATCACAGACTTCTATAAACATCTAGAGATGCTGTTATTATTTAAATAAAGACATAGCTGTATTACTGCTATTTTAATTTAAAGTGAATAAAGAGCTAAATCAATAATGTACACTGCTCAAAAAAAGGGGGACACTAAAATAACTAGATCTCAATGAATGAAATATTCCAGTTGAAAATCTTTATTCATTACATAGTGGAATTTCATTCATTCATTCATTATCTGTAACCCTTATCCAGTTCAGGGTCACAGTGGGTCCAGAGCCTACCTGGAATCATTGGGCGCAAGGCGGGAATACACCCTGGAGGGGGCGCCAGTTCTTCACAGGGCAACACAGACACACACATTCACTCACACACTCGGACACTTTTGAGTCGCCAATCCACCTACCAACGTGTGTTTTTGGACCATGGGAGGAAACCGGAGCATCTGGAGGAAACCCACACAGACACAGGGAGAACACACCAACTCCTCACAGACAGTCACCCGGAGCGGGAATCGAACCCACAACCTCCAGGCCCCTGGAGCTGTGTGACTGCGACACTATCAAATTACAGTCTGATCCAACTTCAGTGGAAATTCCTCAAGACAAGTCAAAATGAGGCTCAGTAGTGTGTGTGGCCCCCACATACCTGTATGACCTCCCTACAACACCTGGGCATGCTCCTGATGAGGCAGCGGATGTTCTCCTGAGGGATGTCCTGGACAGTCTGTGGTGGCACGTGGTGTTGGTGGATGGAACGAGACATGATGTCCCAGATGTGCTCAATTGGATTCAGGTCTGGGGAACGGGCAGGCCAGTCCATTGCATCAATGCTTTCATCATGCAGCAACATTCTCCACGGTTGCTGCATGCACAGTGTGAACAGTGTAATCAGTGTCATCATGAGAAGCACAGGACGCCAATGGTGAATCTGCCAATCTTGGTGTTCTCTGGCAAATGGCAATTGCCCTGCATAGTGTTAGGCTGTAAGCACAAGCCCCACTTGTGGACGTCGGGCCCTCATAACTCCCTCATGGAGTCTGTTTCTGACCGTTTGCGCAGAAACATGGATATTAGTGGCCTGCTCGAGGTCATTTTGCAGGGCTCTGGCACTACTCCTCCTGTTCATCCTTGCACAAAGAAGGAGGTAGCTGTCCTGCTGCTCGGTTGTTGCCCTCCTACGGCCCCCTCCACGTCTCCTGGTGTACTGGCCTGTCGCCTGGTATCTCCTGCATGCTCTGGACACTGTGCTGACACACAGCAAACCTTCTTGCCACAGCTTGCATTGATGTGCCATCCTGGATGAGCTGCACTACCTGAGCAACTTCTGTGGGTTGTAGACACCGCCTCATGCGACCTCTAGGGGTGAGAGCACTGACAAAATGCAAAAGTGAGTAAAACATCAGCCAGAAAAGATGAGAACAGAAAAATGGACTGTGGTCACAACCTGCAGAACCACTCCTTTATAGGGGTTGTCTTGCTAATTTCTACCTGTTGTCTGTTTCATTTGCACAACAGCAGGTGAAATTGATTCACAATCAGTGTTGCTTCTGAACTGGACAAGCTGATTTCACAGAAGTGTGATTGACTTGGAGTTGCATTGTGTTGTTTACGGGTTCACTTTATTTTTTTGAGCAGTGTATTTATTCCCAGGGTTAAATTTTTGTTTGCTGGCTTTACTAGTATCTGCTTCTTTGTTGTTGTTGTGTTTAAGGATTGGCATCATTTCAATATGATTCTCTGCATTTTAAATTAAAATAACATTTTTCTGTAATTCATTGTGTTGGATTTTTAACTGTGATGTAAAGCACTTTGTGTGGCAGTAATGATAAATGCAAGGGGCTACATAAATAAAGTTTATTATTATTATTATTATTATTAATTGTCTATGACTGCAGTAATGATGCTTTGACAGCTTTGTCTGTTTGTCGTGTATGATTTTATTACATATCAGAGTCTTTGTGTCTGTAGAAGTTAATGATGGGACACGTGTGTGTGTGTGTGTGTGTGTGTGTGTGTAAGGTAGTGCTGGTGGATTAGTGCAGATTTATCCAGTCTGCCACAGTAAATCAGGATCAGTGCAGAGACACTTCACAGATTATTACACACACACACACACACACACACACACACACACACAGAGAGAGAGAGAGAGAGAGAGATTCCTGGACTGGAGAGAGTCTCAGCCCCCGTTACAGTAAAGTACAGAGGTTTAATGTCAGCTGGGCACACACCATACTCCTCACAGACAGTGACCTGAGACGGGACTCAAACTCACACCCCCAGAGCCCTGTGTCGCCCTAACCTACAACTTTTACAGAACAGCAGTTTGATTCGGTTTTAGAACGATTCCTATTGCTGCCCAGAGTCAGAGCCATCGCAGAGATACAGACAGAAATAAAATTCAGAAATAAATCATTCATGCCAGGGCTGAATGAAGGAAAGAAACATTAGTTCATGGTGCCCGCTGTACCCGGTGGGCATTAGAGAAAAAAACAGGGAGATAAGTGCACAGATGTGGAGCGGATTAGAGAGACGGACACTGAAGTGATTTAGAGACTAGAGCTGCACACACACACACACACACACTGAGAGCATACAGAGGACAGTAATCAAGTATCTAATCTTCAGTTCAGAAACATGGGACCCTGACCTATAGACTGACCTACAGTAAGTGTTACCCAGCACACACAGTCACGCACACAACAGCACAGCACAAACACACACTCCCCATAGTGCTATAGCAAAGTCCTATAAGGCATATTCTGAAGTTAATAGGTGTGTGTGTATGTGTCTCATCGATTAAATGATGTACTTTTTGTCTCACACAAGCTGCAGATTTAATTTTTTGTTTAAAGCAGATTAACCACCAAATGTTCCACTATTATTGTGTTCCATGTAAAAACTGAGAGGAACAAGAGTATTGCTGAGAAAAAAGAGATACTGAGGCACAGATGTAACGTTGTGCACTGACCACAATGTGGTCCAGAGAGGTCAGGGCCTTCTCACAGAAACCCATTCAAATAATGTTAGTGTTTACATTTACATTTATGCATTTGGCAGACGCTTTTATCCAAAAAAGACCCCCGAGACGGTACCAGGCCCATCTTCATAGCAGTGTGGACTCCACTTCCCAGAATTCCTCTGGCAGTCATGTGCCACCGGACATTTGTGCTGCAGGTATTCAGAGACTCCATAGTGTGTGTTTTCTCAGGTCATGACTTGGATTTTATATTTCTCAACTTCGTCTCAGTTTTGCTTTTCCTCTGATATCACTGCAGACTGGTGCCGAGCTGCTACAGAGCTGCACTAGTCACCTGGAAATGAAGTACCATGCTGTTTTAATTGTGTTCTGATTATGTATCAGGGACTTGAAGGGTCATCCCATTTTGTAGGGGGCAGTTTTAAACACTACGTCCTGTAACTCAGCTCCAAGGGGTGAGAGGACACTCTGAAACAAGGGGGAGGGGGAAAATCTGAAATGGGATTCAGCCTAAACCTCCTCTTCGGGTTCCCACAATGCATTTCTCTCATGTTCTTTCAACAAACACGGTTCGCAGCGGGTTGCTTTTCTCCCACTGAGGTCTGGCAACTGTCCAGGCGATGCCAGTCTGCTTCCTTTTCCTGGCAGTGGGAAACCAGTGCCAAACCCACCAACTACAACCAGAGAGAGAGAGAGAGAGAGAGAGAGAGAGACTCGACAAAACAGTGAGGTAGGAGGGGAAGGTAGCATTTGAAAGAGGGAATTTTTTCCTTTTCTTCAGACAAAACTTAGGCGCTCTGTAACAGAAACTACCCTGGATCTTCAAAACGCTTGAGACAAAAAATAATGGACAATATGCTGGACAAAAACCAGTGGGCAGAGGAAACTAACAGGGATTTTAGAGCATTTAGCATGTTTTTACTGGACGATGGACAGACTTTGACAGTGGTGGACCGCACTGGGCTCCCATTTCTCACCCCACTGGGACAAACACACACACGGACTCGCGCTGATCTCCTCCAGGACAATGCAACGCACTCCTGGACCAGCACAGAGCTGACGTCTTTGTAGCCTCAGCTTCTGTCATCTTGCTTTTGCATGTACGGCACATTGCTGATCAGAGATGGACCTATGCCAGCGCAGCGCTGGTGCTGTACCGTGGGCATATGGTGCCATTCTGATTGGCTGGAATGGTCCGTTTCACAGGTGGAACTTTTGGCCACATTCAGCACACATCCAGATCCCACCGAGTGTCCCACAGCATGCTGGAACCTTCCGTAATGTTAACATTAATGAAGCTGACTACCACTTCTTGCCGGGTTTGATTAAACCAGCGGTGGGATGGACACTGGGGGCTGAAACAGGCCAACATATCTAAGGCAGGAGCAGAAGGGCTAACTCATCTGCGTCAATGTCAAATTATGCAAAAGCTCACCCAAATAAACAGTGCTTTAAAATAATATAGAGTCAGTAAAAAGGACACTGAGGGTATTCAGTGCAGAAAGGCTCTGTGTCTGGAGTTTTCTTTGTGCTTTATAATGACAGTTAGCAAGCGATGCCTATAGCTACATTAGCTTTGTTTCAAAATCTGATACGAAATTCAAATTTAACTTTTAACACGGTTCAAACACAGAGTGGGGTAAACTCAGCCTCCAGGGTGATATTACTTCATTGCTGACCATGTGCTAAAATTATTAATGTCTAATACAAAAACCAAATATTTAAATCTGTTACAGATTTTTTGAGGTGTGAGAAGATTGGACACATGGTTAGCATCATGTTAACTGGAGTTTATAAAAGCCTTCATTGCTTGTTTACTACATTAGCGTAGTACGTTCTGTAGCTCCCTCGCTAAAGTAAAGAGGTCTAGTTCTCGGCTAATATTTAGGTTACACAGGAAGAGAACTGGAGCTTGTGGTTGAACTGTGGCTTTAAACACACTTCAGCTACAGCTAACACCCAAATAACACAAGGCAAGAGTGCAGAGGGACATCCCAAGGTTTTTCTGGCGATTTCTGCTAAATTGTGGGGAGCTAAGGAAGTGAAAGTGGATGTTTTTTTCTGATCCACAACAGAAAGGAGCCAGTGACCTTAAAGGGTCTTAAAAAAGGAGCCCAGGGCCCATCGCCCTGAAAGAGAAACGACAGAACAGCGCCCCTAACACATGTTCAGTTCACACCAGTATCCAGGCAACCGTTTCCGGTTGCCATGGAGAGAATCAACCCCCACCCCCACCCTTGGAGATATGGCTGACGGAGGCGAGGACGTCTGGAGGAACCCGCCACAGTCGTGGGCCTGATTTTACAGGACAGCAGTGGACATTAATAGGGACTGGGCCGCATCAGGAGGTTTTATCGTTATCGTGATGTTGTGTTTCTGTGTCATATCGTGAAGACAGTCCGTGCTGAAAGAATGCTGTATGCTTTATTACAAGCAAAGCAAAATGTCCCATTTATTTGGATTCAGTGCGTGAGTGTGTGAAAGGTGTTTTTATGATTTATGATTGTTTTTTAATGTGAGATTAGTGCTAGTGATTTGTGTCAATGCATGTGGAGAAAATGTTTTTAAGTATCATGGTATTTTAACCATAATGCCCACCACTGGGCCTCATTTATGGACAGCTGTGGATGTTCCTGCCGGTCGTGGGAATTGAACCTTCCGGTACCAAGCAAGGTCTCTAACCATTAGGCCACGGCTATTATTATAAAGTGATTATGCACTGTTTGAAATATGTGTGGAATTCACTTTTAAACTGTACTTCAGTTCATGTTGACAGATGATAGTGTGCCTTACAATGTAATCTGTATTAAGTATAATTAAGTAATTAACTATTATTACATTCCTGTTAATAAATTTACACCAGTGACTTTGAGCCTTGAACTGGTTGAAGTTCCAGACTCTAGAACCACAGCTAATTTTAAACCTGCAGAATCTGACTCAAAAAGAAAAAAGCCAGAACCTGAACAGCAGGTTCTGCCCTGATCTCTCTGGACCCTGAAGGGGCCGGAGGTGTCCGAGCTGCGCAGACAGATGGAGACAGACCATACCGCGTGGGTGGAGCTTTCAAGCGCAAAATGCACAGATGGTCCCACTAACAAATCTCCCACAATGCAATGCTCTGCCCTAAACACACCAGAGGGTCAAAGGAAGAAAATACATGGTGGAATTTTATCTTTAATAGAAACTAAGAATCAAGGTTATGTTTATATAATTATCTATTAAAAATCTGGTCACATTTTTATCACTGAAATAATATATTCTCTGTGTGTTTGTGTAAATATTAAATATAAAATCATAAAACTTACTTAGACTCCAAGACTGAGCCCCGGAGCTTTTGCCAGACGCTACGAACATCAACAAACCTGGCTCCCGTGAGTCCACATGGGGGCGGGGCCACAGCGAGATGTATGAATATTCATGTCAGACACTACATCATGAATATCAATGAAGCAGAGGTTATGCTTTTGTTTGAATGGAAACTAAATTAAAATCAATAGCCACACGAAGAATGCACATTAATTTATAAACACAGAGGGGAAATATTCCCATCATCCTGTTATTATTGATTACTTATTATTATTTGGTCATTGGCTACATTTTTACACATAGATGCAACACAGTTCTACACATTATAACTCACATTGAGTTCAACACACTGTGGAAAATTGTTCCAAAAAAAGTGGCCTGAGCAATAGGTATGTTCTATTTCCCAAAATCATCTAAAACGTACTTTGGACACAATATTTACCCCAAGAACAGAACAAATCTATCACAGTCTTCTGCAGCTTTTTTTCTGATGGATATCATAATGAACGCAGTGCCCAATAAACTCTTCACTTTTCACACTGCTTCATTTTTAGGTTATTTTCTGTTAAATAAAGTGAGAATGTGATTTTTAATACGGCACACAGTCACCGTACAATGACAAACGTGCAGAGAATGTTCTGTAATGTTCTAAATTACACACTTTAAAAACCTATTTGTGACCAAATAAAATTAAGAAAACAAATATAAACTCTTTAAAATGACTGGTGGACCTTATGCTGCTGGAATGAGATGATGTGCTGTTATGATCTAGAACCATGGCTGAGTGCAATCAAATACCCACTGCTATGGTCTAGTGTTTGGTCAGAAAAGAGGCTGTTACTGCAGCTCATAGGGAAACACTCTGAGAAACTGGGTAGACATCATCTAAAAACATCTGTGTACAGAGTGTAGTGTATTTAAACACATTTTTGATGAGAATCTGTTTCAGCCCCAGACTCTTAAAGGCTGGGACCTTATGGAGAATTCAAATTAAAAACAACGCTGTGATTTCTAAATTTACTTTGGCTTGTCTTTCAGTGCAGACACTCTAAACTTGACAAAGTATCTGTTCAGCTGAACACAATGGGACCTGCATGATGCCTTTGGACAAGTTTGGACAAGAAACTCCATGATCATCATTTTCCGCTTGTCCATTTCAGGGTCACCGTGGCAAGAGGGCAAGCAAAGAAGCCCAGATCTCTGTCCCTGTCCCTGCAACATCCACCAGCTCCACCTGAGGGATACCCAGGCATTCCCAGGCCAGACAAGATATATAATCTCTCCAACGTGTCAGGCGTCCAGGACGCATCCTCATCAGATGCTCGAACCACCTCAACTGACTCCCCTTAACACGAAGGAGCAGAGACACTACTCCAAGCTCCTCCCTAGTCACTGAGCTCTTCACTCGATCATGGAGAATACACCCAGCAACCCATCTGAGAAAACTCATTTCGGCTGCTTGTATCCATGATCTCGTACTTTCGACATTACCCAGAGCTCATGACCATAGGTGAGAGTGGGTACATAGACTGACTGGTAAATTGAGAGCTTTATGACTGCATTACTGCAGACGCTGAACCTAACCTACGGTCAAACTCGCTATCCCTCTTCCTGAGAACCTGAGATACTTAATCTCCTTCATTTGGGGTAGGTTCTCACCTCCTACCTGAAGGGAGCATGCCATCTGTTTCCAGGAGATAACCATGGCCTCAGACTTGGAGGTGCTGATCTGCATACTGACCGCTTCACATTCGGATGCAAACTGCTCAAGTGAACACTGGAGGCCTTCAAGCGAAGAAGCCAGAAGAACAACATTGTCCGCAAAAAGCAGAGATTCCACCTCCCCAGCCCCTTGACAGAAGCCTTCCTGTTCCAGGCTACGCCTTGCCACCCTGTCCATGAATATCAGGAACAGGAGTGGAGACAAGGTACAACCCTGATGGAGTCCAATGCCCACACTGAACAAGCTCACACTCTAAGACAACTCAAACTCTGAGATTACAAGAACTGTATGCCGGAGCAACCCTGGTACCCCATTCACCCAAAGCACCTCCCACAGAATCTCTTGGGGAACACGGTCATACGCCAAATCCACAAAGCATGTGTAGAGTGGAGTAGCAAACTCCCACGCCCCCTCAATCATCTGTGAAAAAGTAAGGAGTTGGTCCATAGTTACACGGCCAGGACGAAATCCGCATTGTTCCTCCAAAATCCTAGGTTAGACTATTGGACGAATTCTCCTTTCCAGCACCTTGGCATAGACGTTCCCAGGGAGGCACACTTTCTCCGGTCCCCTTTTTTAAAAATAGGAACTATCACCCCTGTTTGCCAATCCAAGGGCACCATTCCTGAGGTCCATGCAATATTTTATAGGCGTGTCATCCAAGACAGCTTCAGGGCCTTGTTGTGGTGGAAGGGCTTGTGTGGTCTCATGACCTCCAGGGCTATGTCGTCGGGAGCCGTTGGCTCCTAGTAGGGTCTCCCATGGCAAAGAGTTCGGGAGTGAAAATCCAGACAAACAAGATCCAAGAAGCATCCCTATGAGTACAACTGTTAGAACTAAGTGTACCCTGCCCAGGAGAGGGTAACCAGGACCTACCCATTGGAGCCAGGCCTGGGGGTAGTGTCCGACAGCAAGTGCCTGATGGCTGGGCAGCCCATGTAACCTGGCCAGGCTCAGCCCAAATTGGCAGCATGGGAGGATAATGCTCGCAATGAGGATATATACGCCCAGAGTAAGAGTGCGGTGCAATTGTGGAACTTGTCAGCAGAAAAAGAATTGAAACATTACAAACACTTTCCTCTCAAGAGTTTTTTTTAATTAAATTTAAAATGACTGATGATTTAAAAAAAACAACTAAATAAATTCAGTCAAACGTAATTTGCTGTTGTATAGTTTTCAGTGTAATTCAGACCAAATATTATTTACAAATCACTGCCTTTCTATTTTTATCTTTTTATTTGAACCTCTCCGCTCTGTCTTCCACACTGAGGTTGAACATCCACTAAAATCCCTCACACTCTACAGTGATTACGTTTCATACGCGTGAGCAGAACTTTAATATACATGTGTAAGTGTGTGAATTAATGGAAATCTGATTCCATAACAGCTCATTAGAATATTCATCACTCTCTGAATGAGCCAAACGAGCTCTCAGTCTGTGTCGAGTTCAGTTTTACATTTTCATATGAAAAAGCTGTGGTTAAATGAAACAATAAATGATCATCATGGAGCACTTTCTGAAAAACGAAGCATTTTCCTCTCTGTAAAATTTAAAGGGGAATTCCTCTGATATTTGAAAACTGCCTTAAACCATGTTCTTTACAGGTGCAAGGGGTGGGTAACATCCACAAAGAGAAATCATCCAGCAATTGAATTAAAAGTTGGAGAAATCACCTTTTCTGACTATTCAGAGCTTTCTTCAGACACAGAGACAGACGGAGAATGGTGAAACCCCATCCTGGGAGTAAAAGTGGAGACAGAATGGGGTTCTGGATCAGACATTAAAAATATAATAATATGAGGTTTATAACTCAGCTTTAAAGTGAGGGTGAATGAAAATGTTATTTATTCATTCATTCATATTCTGTAACTGCTTCATTCTGATCACGGTCAGAACCTCCCTAAAATCAATGCACACAAGACAGGAAAACACCCTAGTCAGAGCCCCGGTCCATCACAGGTTACCACACTCTCTCTCTCTCTCTCTCACACACACACACACACACACACACACACACACACACACTCAGATTTACTCACACACTTATTCACTCACACACACTCACTAATTCACTCACTCACACACACACACACTCACTAAGTCACACACACTCACTTACACACAAACAGACCTGTATCAAAGAGATGTGAATGAGTGATTAATGTTTCATCAGAGTGTTTATGATAATTGGTTCTAAAGAAGAGAGATTTGCCTTCATTTACCAGAGTCAGTAAAAACACTGCCGCATCTTTCAGCACAAACTGTGCAGACACCATTTTGTAAATCAACCCTGGGAAATAAATAACAATCAGATCCTGTGCTCCTGAAATGTCCTGGAATATCAATGCAGAAAGTGCCCTCGATTACAGCATTACAACATGAGTATTTCAATGTAAAATACACAGATCAGATCTCGGAATCTAAAAGTAGGTCTGATTTGCAGTATAAACCTAGCAAAGTAATGTACCTCTCTCTTAAGTCAGTGATTAAAGAGTTAAATCTGAAGTGAATGAGGAAGGTGTGATTACATCTTTTGCTTCTTAATTTTCATTTTATTTTATTTTGCTTTATGGTGATTTTAGAGTGTTGCAGTCTCTCTCTCTCTCTCTCTCTCTCTCACACACACACACACACACACACACACACACACACTCTGCTGATTAACATGAGAAAAAGAAGCAGCCGACTGTTTGGTGTTTTAGAGTAATTGTCACTTTGGAGGTTTCACTTGAGTGGGAGGCTTAATTAAAATTATAAATCATGCATCATTCCTAATGCATTCTTTCACTCTTTCTCTCATCCTGTCACTCTCTCTCTTCCTTCTCTCTTCTGTTATTTTCTGTTTTTGAGACCCCCCCCCTTTCCTGTTTAAATGAGAGCTATGGCTGACCAAATCACACCAGTAATCAGAAAGATAGTAACAGTAAGGCAAATAAATAAATAAATAATGTTCTGTTCCCCACCCAGATAAGAAAGTGCTGATGTGTTAGTAACCACATAAAGTCAATAAGGGGTTAAAGAACACCACCCAGATGAGTTTGTGATGATTTCAACATTGTATTTCCATAACCCTCCATTACATTTGTTACGTGAGCCTCGCTGCTAAGGAAACAAACTTCAGACACTAAACAAGCGAAGTATATTCTGTCATTTATTTGTAAATTTATTAATTAATACATATAATAATAATAATAATAATTAATTAATTAATTAATTAATTAATTAATTAATAATTGAATGTATTGGTTGTTACTCGAATTGTCATCTGCTCTCAGTGATAGAGTAAAATTGTCCTGAGCACTGGTAAATACATTTTTAGGTTTTATTCTAAATGTTCACCTGCAAAGAATTCACTCTGGAGCCCTATATAATGAGCAGGTTTATCAGACACACTAGTTGCTAAGATGAATCAAACAAAGACTGTGTTTTTTTCAGAGACTGCCTCAAGTAGCAGGATGGGTTTCTGTGGCTGAGCCACTTCGGACCAGTTTATGACCTCGGTGCTACTCCCAGCGCAGGTTAAAGTCAAATCAAATGAAATCAAATCATTTTCATTTGTAAGGAGCTTTTTACAACTGATGTTGTCACAAAGCAGCTTCACAAAATTCCGGTAATACAGAGTTTTGACATGAAATGTAAAGAATGTAAAAATGTAAAAAGCATAAAGGGGAGTAGACCATATCACAACTTGATATATTTTAAATAATACACTGTGTTCTAAAAGGACAAGACAAATGGGTCATTACAAAGACTTCCATCAAAAGAGCAAATCCAAATATCTAGTTTAATGATATTAATAATAATAATAATAATATATACAATAAATGTATTCAAACTGCAGTATTTAATGGAATAAATTTAACTCTAAAACCAGTTCTTTTTCATCTACCAAGTTTTTCAGCCCTTTCCTGTAACACATTAGCAAATAGAAAATGTCTGCACAAAAACCTCAGTCTCTTCCAATATCAAAAGTAGTGGGAGATTTCTTTGATTAAATGTTTTACTGAAATTGTTTCATGTCACAAACAATAAATAAAAGGCCTTTGCAAGTTGAGAAGAGGAGCATAAGGCCTGGAGGACCAGCCCCAATCCTGCTCTAGGATTAGCCTGTTAGCTTGTTAGCTCGTTAGCAGGTAGCTCGTTAGGCTGAAAGGCCTTTATACCCCCATCACAAACTACCCCAGCCCAGAAAAAACCCCATTAACCCCATTTGCTCCTGTGGCCTGTAGAGACCTGGGTAAGCCATGCTTAGCCTACATACAGCCTCAGATTAGCATTACCCATAATCCCTCACAGCCTGGACGCCCATGTGCTGCTTCTGTCTCTCTCTCTTACTGCCTCTCTGTCTCTCTCTCTGCCTCTCTCTCTCTCTCTCTCTCTCTCTCTCTCTGCCTCTCTGTCTCTCTCTCTCTCTGCCTCTCAATTCAGAAAGATTTATTAGCATGATTCTGTGAACTATAGTGTTGCTAACGCATTATAACTGATATTTTGTAATTTGTAATTTATGATTACAAATATCTACTATCTCTCTCTCTCTCTCTGTCTCTCTTTCTCTCTGTTTTTCTCTCTGTCCCATCCTTCAGTGATTTGTTGAGGTCACTCTGCTGTCAAGAGGCTTCCACTTTTACCAGGTTTCTGTTCCTTTACAAATCTATGGAAAAATTTTGAAATTATTTAATGAGATTAAAAGACAGTTCAACAGCGGATTGGAAAATTCTGGAGACCGTTAATGACAATACCATAATTAAAATCAATGTTTAATTTGAGCCGGATTCTTCCAGAACAAGATCTCGCACCTCTCATGTTTGGATAGCAGGGTTCTGAAACATATTTACATGGCTCCGGCACATCTGTGTTTTTATTTAGAATATGCCTCCTATAACCCACCATTATCAAGTCCCTGTACAATAATGTACAGCTGCCCACTCACTGTAAGATCACTCTGTTCCAACACTGTAATCTGAAATACCACTGGTCATATTGTAATTACTTCATTAATTCATTAATATGTGAGGCCTTCAGTTCAGCTCCTGAATCCTCACACTGAGGGGAAAACAATCCCAATTGGACAATGTTCTTCATTTCAGAATTTAACCGATTGTTTTCCAATGAAATGTAATGAAATGACTCTAAATATAACTTAATGCAAAATTATGTCTTTTTTGGTCTTTGGAAGAACTTCTAATTTAGAGTTAATGGTTTATTTTGTATAGGAAACATGCATACATACTCTCTCTCTCTCTGTTTGTCTTTCTCTGTCTGACTCTCTCTCTCTCTGTCCTGAATGATTCTCCATCTCTCTGCAGATCCAGTTTGTGGTGGGATTACAGTAAATCTGCAGTGGCTCTTCCTCCTCCTCCTCCTCACACTCATCCTCATCCTCCCCACTGCAAAGAGGCTTTAACTAAACCCACTTAGGGTTGAGAGATAGAGAGAGAGACAGAGAGAGAGGGAAAGAGAGAGAGAGAGAGAGAGGGGAATGTGGACAGATGTTTGCACTAAATGCTTTCATAGAAAAATCATTCTCTTTCCAAAATCAATAGATGAATTAATCAGTCAATCAGAGTTACTTTGTCAATACGGTTAACATAATGAAGAAATGTGCTGTGGTGTTGTGTTATTGTCCCGTCCTCTACTGTCCTGTCCTGTCATGTACTGTACTGTACTTTCCTGGGGTAGAATACACTACAGTATAGTTTAGTACAGTGTATTACAATACAGATCATTGTAGATCTGTACAGTATACAGTATAGTCTACTGTACTATACCTTTACACTTTATTCTATTGTACTTTACTGTGCATTAACTCTCAGGGACAAAACTGCTACATTTTTTAACACCAGAGGCCTTTCCTTCTCAGCGTTACAACAGCAAGACATCATACTCTCAGAGAGAGAGAGAGAGAGAGAGAGAGAGAGAGAGAGAGAGCAGTGCTTCTGGCCAATAGGAAGCATTTTTTCAGTGAAGAAGCACAGCACGAAACACTGAATTTCAAAACACCACTACTGTGCTGAAATGAAGCACACTGAAAGCAGTGAATTCCTGATGGGGAGAAAACACACATCTGTTCATTGACTATAAATAAAGGATGTGCAAAAATATAAATATTGCATTATGTGTTATATCGGGATACAAAACACAACCTGGTATGATTTAAATGGTCATAACATCACACACCACACATTAGTATCTATAACACATGACTCAGCCCTAACTTTACAGGGAAACCATGGTTTTCAATTTTCTGACCAATTAAATGCATACGATTTAAACAAAGTCATGGATAGCTGGTGGAGAATGGAACCAGACATCTCCCTCTATAAACTCCATAATCTATGTTACATTATATGATGAGGAATATACTGTTTATTGCATGAACCTATAGTTTTTAATTTAAATATTCTTGTGGAGTGATACATGCAGGGGGTGGTGAGACAAAACAACCCTGCAAATAAACATCATTATTCCACATTTCCCAGTACTATTTCATCATTGGTTTTCCAAAAACAATCCTGTTTACTGCTGGAGTTCACTGGGAGCTGTGGAGAGTAAATAAATGACTGTAGTCGTAGAGACGTCTGGTTCCTATCACCCACTGTACGAAGGTTCTGTACAATTACCCATCAAGCACTTTGCCCTTTCTCCCTTAGAGAGATGGAGAAAGAGAGATTGGTATTATTTATTTTTATTGTTAATATTGTTATTATGATTTCTAGGGATGCCATCTTAGAAAAAATGGAGAGGGATACAGAGAGAGAGAGAGAGAGAGAGAGAGAAATATTCCTATTCTGTGTATAAAGTCAGTGTTGGACTCTGGAGGTGTAATGTGTTTGTTCCCTTGTAGCGATCCACACATTTCTGAACTGTATAATTCTGTAAGATATAGATATTATATATCAGGTAATCACTTAATACTCTGCACGGGAAAAATATCTCTGGCTCATCAAACAGCATCTGATTCTCCCTCAACAGTCTCTAATGAAATAAAGGAAGAGTGGTCTCTGAATTCTGCAGTGTGTGTGTGTTTACTGTAGTCTAATTTATGCGGCGCTGTCAGGTCTGTGACAAAAGCCGTGTGTGATGTGGAGCTTGCTGAGGTTCCATGAATAAATAAAGAATAAATAAATCATTCTGTAAAGAGAACTCAATAAATAACTGAGAAAAAAATTAAAAATAATGCAAATAAACAACCAGATGCAGACAGCTGTGTTTGAAGGCTGCGTACCTGCACACACACACACACACACACACACACACACACACAAATGCACATACAGAGAGAGAGAGAGAGAGAGAGAGAGAGAGAGAGAAATGGGTCAGGGAGAGATTTGTTTCAGGATGAGAAAAATGGGTCACTGCAGAGAGAAAGAGAGATTACAATGAAAGAGAGAAAATGGACGAGACAAGAGAGAGAAAGTGAAGTGAATATGAGAAAGGGAAGAAAATGATAAGGAGAGGATTATAATGAAAAATGTGAAGGAGAGAGTGTAAAAAGAGAAAAGGAGAAGTACTTTAACTGAACAGGAGGAGAAAATGAGCCAAAGAGAAATTATATACGAGATAGAGGGACTGAGAGAAAGAAATACAAAACAAAAGAGAGATACAGAGAGAGAGAGAGAAAGAGAGAGAGAGAGAGAAAGAGAGAGAGAGAGAATATAAAAAATGAAAGAAAAGAGTGAGAGAATTATGCAGTACAGGAATAAGCTAAAACACCAGAGAGGAAAAGAGAATGAGAGGGAAGTATGTTTTCAGACTGGACTGGAATGTCTCTACACACACACACACACACACTGTAATGTGTTATGATATCTGTGCTAAGTGACAGAGAGGAACTTCACTGACCACAGGACTAGGCCGCACTTGAACACTGATTTACTATTTATATACTAACATGCACAGATAAGGGGTGTGGGTGTGTGTGTGTGTGTGTGTTGGCGGTGGGTCATATGTCCATTTTTGTGCTTCAATAAACAAATAAATAACAAAAAGGACAAAAAAATACAAAAAAATAATAAACTGATTTCTTCTCTGAAAAGGAAGACTCAAACACATCCTGGACAGCACTGACCCGGCTGTGTTTACATTACTTCTCTCAACACTCCTCTTCAGGTCCGCTTTAATATACGAACTAATGTTCATTTTCAAAGCTGAGTTTTTCAGTTTTGCTGTTTATTGTTTGATCTAGCATTTTATACATATATATATATATATAATTTTTCTTTTCTTATTTGAACCACATTTTATAGCCTTTAATGTTCCCGTGCACTCTGGTTTCCCTGATTGTTTTTTATGTGCAATATGACTTTGAGCATCCTGAAAACTCTACATAAAATGTATTAAAAATATTATTATTCCCCCGCTCTGTGCTTTGGAACATTGGAACTGTGTTCTCTGAGCAGAGTTGGAGTGATGATGGTGATCCAACACCTGACCTCACTGCTGGTCTCGTAGCTGCATGCAATCAAAAACCTTGGCAAAAGATTACTGCGTGTCACCAAACTTTTGACCAAATATGTATTTCTCAGAAATCATCAAATTACAATAAAAACAGCTCGCATTATTCTTTGCCACGATACACCCCCCACAACTGTATGATTACACACACACACACACACACACTCGTTTTTGGTAATGAGGTGTTAATCCAGGCTGAGGCTCCTATTCCCTAATCTGCCCATCACACACACACACACATAAAATCCCTCACACAAATATAAGGAGAAACTGAATGTAAATTCCAGAATGTCTGAATTTAAACAGTGAATATTAAAAACATGTTTCAGCTGGAGTTGACTCCCTCAGAGATGCTGAAGATCAGACATAGATCTACCTGTAAACAGCTTTAATGCATTCACATTCTCAGAAAATTCCGGGAGAAAACGGTGGAATTGGGATCTAGAACCGGCCCCTGGAATGTTGTGTGTGTGTGTGTAGTTATAAATAAAGTCTTTTGACCACTTTGGTTCAAAAGACCTAAACTTACCACTGGACGCAGGGGTGTTCTGGAGACTGACCACAATATAACAACCACCTCAGACCCTCACACTGGCTAGTTCTCCTGCTCCAACATCACCTTCAGAAACTAACCATTCACTCACTGCCTGATAACCAACCCAACTTACCCTGACCCTGACCCCCCTGGACAGAACATTTTGCTCCTCATCTCACTTCTCTGAGGTTAGTCTTGTGGCTGATCAGTGTGTCCAAAGGTCTTACATAATTACACATTTTAGAAAATATTTTAGAGAAATACCTCGCTTTCTCTCTCTGTCACACACACACACACACACACACACACATACACACACACACCATTGCATGGTTGCAATTTCAAAGAAGTAGGGCTTTTTATGTATATGTGTGTGTGTGTGTGTGTAGGGGGAGGGAGGTGCATGCTGGGATCGCAGATCTGGTCTTTGCCTCCCCCCAACACTGGCCCCCACCAATCACTCCAAAATGATCGAGTGATATGGGGTTAAAGGTCAACTCCAGCATTGTGCACCCTACAGCGTGCACACACACACACACACACACACACACACACACACAATACAGACACATGGCAGTTAAAATAAGCACATATTAACATACATTTAATGACTATGTCTGGGTATAACACACACACACACATACACTTTGGTGTATTTTTTTCACATATGAACTGCAGTAGTAATGTACATACACCTCTGACACTATAAGGTTTTTCAGTGTATCATCACTGTCCAATAAAAACCCTGTATCTCTGTGTGTGTGGATGTTTAGTTACTGCATCATTTGAACACTGCAGCTGTCCTTCACAGGGTGTGTAAGACTCATGGTGCATGACCAATAGAAATGCTCCAAAAAATTACTCTGAATTAAATCTTTTACACTTAATTAGATTGAAATTGAAGAAGGTTTTTCCATTCTCCTGTAAAGCTACATCATTTTCTTTTGACAGCCAGGAGGATAGTATTAAGTTAATTTGTTTATTTCTAAAGTATAGTAAATAGAAATTAGCATTTATAATAAAACAGATGCATCAGTGTGAGGAACTCAGCGGATCACACAATGCTTGTATGTGTGTGTGTGAGAGAGAGAGAAATACAGTCAAGTCAATGAGCAGCAAACTGACAAAAGTAACTGCAAAGAGTAAATCTGATGTATATTATACAGTACATGACTTCAGACCATGAAAATAACACACAGATACAACTGACTGATGTGTGTGTGTGTGTGTGTGTGTGTCTTGTTCGTAGAGGGTCTGCCCCCCAACCCCCTTGTGTGTGTATGTGTGTGTGTGTGTGTAATCCCTGCCAGCTGTCCCTGCAGTCTAATCCGTCCACCGTCATCAGCTGGGACACGCGTGTGTGTGTGTGTGTGTGTGTGTGTTTGGGGGTGGTGTCAAACAGAGAGCATAAATTGCAGCCCAAGCGTGCGCGCTGCACAGTGTGTGTGTGTTTGTATGTGTGTGTGTGTGTGTATGTGTGTGTGTGTGTGTGTGGCTCCTCTGTGGATGTATAGATATATACAACTATGGCTGTGTGTATCTGAACTGAAAGGAAAAAATTTAGCAGTTATATTTTTCTCCCTGCACTGCGCTGACGGACATTTCCTGTTTCTTAAAGAATCTTATACCGTTTATTTTAAGGGAATTATCTAAATTTTAGTTTAATTTCTTGGGCTCTTCTGACAGTTTTCTTGGAGCGTGTAGTTTTATCCGCATCATTTTCCTCTTACTACAGAGACTTTGACTTTTGAGGTTTATGTATTATAGATTATTTAGATTTTCTTGCTGACAGACGTTTGGATGCATTTTTCCAGTTATTTTTTTGTAGTTCCAAAGGTATGGATTTTTTTTTATCTTTTGCAGCATCCTTCTTATCCAGATTTCCCCCAATCCATCCTTCCTCTCTGTCTCTTTCTCTCTGACTTGCCTGTGTGACCTTTCTCTTGTCCTGCCTCTCTCCCTCTCTTTCCGAACCCCCCTGAAGGATGGAGAACGACAAGAAAAGACAACATTCGAAGCAACCTAAGGATCTATATGTTCTCTTGCTTCTTTTAGTTAGTTTTTTTATTTCCTTTTTTCCCTTTATTTCTGCAATGACATTGGTGTTTTTTTTGTATTTGTGTGGTGCAGAGGTTTTTTAAAATAATTTTAAAATACATTTTTATTTTTGGCATTTTTGCTACTTCTAGATTGCTGTGGTGAGATACATATTAATAACGTAGATGCAAACACATTTAAAATAGATGTATATATGGATGTTTGCAATATTGCAAATAATATACATTCAACAATATATGCATTTATTAATTTCATGCATAATATTTTATATAAGAATAATATATTAAACAGATGTGGCACATGCAATGGGAATGCAGAGAGAAAGAAAGAAAGAGAGAGAGAGAGAGAGAGAGAGAGGCAAAAGGTGGGGGTAGGGAAGGATGGAGAGAGTGAAAGAGAGATAGCAGGGAAGGAGAGAGAGAGAGAGAGAGAGAGAGAGAGAGAGAGAGAGAGAGAGGGAGAGAGAGAGAGCGGTGGAGCGAGCTGTGCTGCTAGCTTTACAGTGCTGTATGATGAAGGACAGATATGGGGTGAATATCCTGGGAGGATGCTGGATTATTCTATTTTTTTTTTTTGTGTCTCATCTTTGTTTTTCCCAGCATTCCCTTGTTCTTTGTGCTGTGGCTTCTTGAAGGATAGGGCTTGTGGGTTAGCTTGATACAACAAAGGTATAGCCTCTTCATCCCTCCATCCCTCTCTCTCTCTTCATCTTTTGTGTGTATTAGCATGCACAGGAACGTGGCTGGTACTCTGGATTCCTGCAGCTTTGCCTTGTGAGGTGTATGTGTGTGTGTGTGTGTGTTTGTGTGTGTCCTTATGTCTGTGTGTGTGTGTGTGTCCTTATGTCTGTGTGTGTGTGTGTGTGTGTATGTGTGTGTGTTTGTCAGAGAGAGAGAGAGAGCCTTCGTATGTGATGCGAAGATGAAATGGAAAAACACTGTATACCACTCCTCAGGACTGGGAACATCGCTTGGATTTCGCCTGGAAAAGCGGATAATTCCAGCTACAGAAATTAGGAATAACCATTGACAGGAAAACACCGTCAGAGAGAGCGTATGGATGTGTTTATGTATATGTTTTTCTATTCAAATTCATATTTATGCCTATTCTTCTCCAATGTTTGATCAGTTGCTCTTTTATATTTTATACAGATATATATTTATATTATATATATATATATATATATATATATATATATATATATATATATATATATATATATATAGAGAGAGAGAGAGAGAGAGAGAGAGAGAGAGAGAGAAAGAGCATGGACTGCAATTCCAGGACAGGTGAGGACGAAGAAAACTGGATTACGAAAGAGTGTAAGAATGAGGGATACAGCATCCAGTTGGAGGAAGAGATGAGGAGACTAGAGAATGTGTGTGTGTGTGTGTAAGAGAGAGAGAGAGAAAGAAAGAGAGAGAGGTATTCCTGAAAACACTGGTTTGTGCTCTTTGTGTTCACAGTGGACCTTGATTTAATTTCAACACAATTAAGGCACGCGGTGAATGCCAAGAGAAAAGCCAACACACAGCACTGCTGACCAAGAGAGAGAGAGAGAGAGAGAGAGAGAGAGAGGGAGAGGTATAGATCAGTGTATCCTCAAACACAATACAGGTCAGAGTGGCCTGGCCTTTGATGCTAAACTGTGTAAACACAAAACCTGTGGCAATTTAAGGAGCCCAAACTCTTTAATGGAATAAAGGTATTGGGGTGAATTTATGTTTTCGTTCTTTCTTCTTTTCTCTTTTTAATCCCTTTCTTTTTAAACAAATTTTACAGACTGCGCTTTTCCATTCCTCAATTTTATCACTGAAGCCTTTTCCAGTATTTCCACCTGGTTATTTAAGATACGACTGCGCAAAGGAGTGGAAATGATTAAACATCAGTGTAAACAATATTAGTGATGTTTTATATATTTTAAATATATAATATATATGTTATTATTTTCTGCTTAGACAATACAAAGAAAATTATGTGATAAAGCACCACAGATACATGTGCAGTCCTGGAAAACATGGACCAGTCTCGGCTGCATCTGAAATCCCCTCAAAGTCTTCTAGTTCCCTACAAAGTGTATCTAGCTACAGAATGAAAACAAGTGACCTAATTAGGTTGTGCACTGCTACTATACTTACAGGAGACTTCTTACTGGAAACACGGTGACACTTGTTACAGCTCTGAAAACACATACAAACGAACAAACAAACGAACAACCAACAAACAAGTATAAATTATAATGAGTTTAAGAGTTAGCTATCTGACCTCGTAAAAAAAAAACTGTGATATATATATATATAGATAGATATATGTTGGGAATTAATCACATCATTTTAAAAATTAGTGATTTATGAGTGATTCCTGGAGCAGCTGCACGTGGTTCCATTCACCGTGCTAACGCCACATGTTAAAGCTGGGCTGTGGAGCTGTGGAGCTATTTTCTCTGGATCTAAATCATTTATGGTGTCCTTGATCTGTCACTAATCATACAACATCAGTACCTGACCTCACGGAGGCTCTCAGGGCTGACTGTCATCAGATTCTGACCGCAATCTTCCAACTTCGAAGTTAACACTAGAATGGCTGAAAATTTCAGAACCTCCCAAGACCCCTCCCTTTTGCAGCCCATCATGCCTTTCGCGCTTTTAATGTTAAATAGTAAAAGCTGCAAAGGGGAGGGAAGGGGGGTGGTGGGATTTACGAATTCTCTTAAAGTAGTGGAGGATTATCAGCCGTCTAAAACCTTTTAGCCATATCGTATATTTCTGCCATTTCGCCCAAGCACAAAGCCTCCATCCACACTACTGCAAGCTAAAAACAGCTAAAGCACCAGTTAGCTGCTCTGTACCAACGGTTATGTCTCCAAAACAGTGGAGGTTTTGTGCTATGACCTACATTTGATAAATGCGTGCAGCGTCATGGCAGTGAAAACAGAGTAAATACAGAGGGGAAATGGCAGCCACGCTGTGCTAAGGGCTAATGTAGCAACAGCCCAACAGATAACCTGAATAACCTTCAGCTCCACAGACATGCTAATTTGGCTAACAGAGGGCACAATTAGCATGACACATGCTTTCTTACATCATCAGTGACTGAACTGATACATAAGATGAGCATGCAGGTCACAATGGATATCGCCAACTGTATTCCCAGCCCCCTGACCCCACCCCCAAATCTCAGCATTGGGCTATGGAGCAGTGGAACGGTGTTCTCTGTAGCAATGAACCAAAATGAATCCAACAGTAATATCTGATCTTCTAAGTAACTGTACAACTACACACACAACTTCAACTACATCCCACATTACCTTCACCACACCAAAGAAAAACGTGTTTCTCCAAACTAATAACTTTACAGGAGGAGGAAAAATCCTTCTTAACATTCAGTGGAAGTCAGTTTTAAAAGATGTTATTCATAGTAAATTTTGGAGCGTTTCTATTAGTCATTCATCATGAGATTGATACAGTGTTGCTGTTTTCAGATGATGTAGTAAATAAACATCCACAAACATGGAGAGGTTTTTAATTGGACAGCAATGACATACAACTATACAGCAATAAAAAAAATCAATGACACTTTACCTTTAACCGTAATTTCACCTACATTTATAACATCTATGCTGCACCTTCGCTACACACCACATACAACCACAAATACACACTGATCAAAATACTGAAATTACAACCACAAACAGAAATATACATAAATACACAACTGTGTAATATACAGGAATTGTACAAAGTATAACAACACATAACATAATGTGTCCTACATGAACAGCAATAAACATAACTATCTACAACTACACATTCTGGAATGTACATAGAACACCAAAACATCAAATAACTATGTACCATTACAACCTTAAACATAACTACACACAAATGTACACCAGAAAAAAAAAACAATTATTACACCTAAACCTACAATTAAATTCCACCTAACCCTAAATGTAAAAATGTAACTGCATTCATTTACAAAGTAAATTAATAATTTCTTCTTCTCCTGAAGCTCTCTCGAATATGGTTTTGATGCTGCAGTGAAAATACAAATTTTGACCTTGGGGCTGCTCCATATTCACAAGATTCAGAAGATAGTTGAACAGAAATATTATTTAATTCAATATAATTCTCTACAAAATGCAGACTTTTATTTTGTAAATACTTTGTCTGTCTGAGACCTTGAAAAGGAATCTCATAATAAAAGTCCAACTTTGCCTTTCTGGGTGATTCTTTAATAAATGATTCAGTGATTCTGAATCATCAGTTTAAACTTCACCACGGTTTGATTAATTTGGAAATGATTAATTAAAAAACAAAAACAACGTTCACAGTAAAAAAAAAAAAACACTCTGGAGCAACTGCACATGAGCACAGGTTTAACAGGCTCAGTGCCAAGTGTCGGATGGTGTGATGACCTGGAGAGTGTGTGATCCAGATCTGATCACCAACACCAGCATCTTACCTTGAGAAATATTAATGTAATCAAATCCTCACAGCCATGTTCTGAAATCTGGTGTAAGGTCCTCCGAGAATAGCAAAAGCTGTTACTGCAGCAAAAAGGAAAAATACTTATTAATACTCTTAAGTTTAAAGAAATCTTAAAGGAGCAGGTGTCTACAAATTTGACTGTAGCATGTGTTTATTACAGGTCTCTTCTTATAACTGTATTTACCGTAAAATCTCTGAATTTAATATATATATATATATATATGTGTGTGTGTGTGTGTGTGTGTGTGTGTGTGTGTGTGCGTGTGTATATATATATATATATAAAGGGGGGAAGGCCATGCAGACACAGAGCATTAAAGACACTTACAGACACATGCTCCCCTTCACCACCCCCCTGAGAAACCCCTAAATTCACCCCGAAACCTCCCCCAAATAACCCCCAAGCTCCTGCATCCCCCAACACTGTCATTGGACTGTCCCATGAGACAAGAGTGTTCCTCTGGGAGAGAGGGAGCGAGACAGAGAGACGGGTGAGGAGGGAAGGCTTCAGGCAGACACGTGCCACTTTAAACATACACACACACACACACACACACACACACACACACACACACGGTATTATGTGCTGCTGGGTTTAAATGTTAAATGAGGGGAGGTCCTGAACTGTGCAGCAGTTGAAGTGATGACACCTTTAACTGATGGATGAACCTGACCTCAAATGACACCACCACCTTAAGATAATTGAACTGACACACACACACATTATAAACATTATATATATCATTGCAGTCCAAACAAAAACCTGCATCTCCATGTTTGTGTATGTGTAGTTTACTACGTCATTTGAACACAGCAGCTGTCCTTCACACTGGGTGTAAATCGTATGATGAATGACCAATAGAAATGGTCCAGAATTACTCTAAATTAATAATTTTTGCACTGACTTCAACTGAACATTACGCATTTTTTTTACCTTTTGTAAAGTTACTACTTTGGAATTACATGTTTTTAATTGGATAGTGACGATATATTACATAGGATATATTATTTATATATTATATGGGATATATTTGCATAAAACACTTTTGAAAGTGGCTCTGGATAAGAGAGCTTCCAAACACCATAAGCAATGTATATGTATATTATATGAGCTATATGAGTTATATATTATGGGCTATATAAGTTATATATTATGTGATATATGAGTTATATATTATGTGAAATTATATGGATGTGGGAAGTCGAATGGAGACCTGAGGTGAGATGAGGTCCAGAGGATGTGGTGTAAAAGAGCGAGGGTTTTGGGATGGACCTGGTCAGCAGTGGAGAGGCAGGTTATTTATGAGCATATTTTACATAAGAGCCAAAGAGAGCGGCATTAGGCATTTAACAATTTGTGCCCACACTTTCTTAATTCGTTCCCATCATTTACCCTGTTTGTGCTACAAAAATGCAGTTTAGTTAGCACATTTTTCGACATTTTTTAATTTGTAAGAACTAGGGGCAATTTCACACCAAACTCCGTGTTGTCTTGGGGACAGTCAGTCAGTCTGTCAGAGCGGACCGTTATTCTCTGAAGGCTGGGAATGTCTCTTTGCTTTAGTGTGTAGGGTGACCAGACGTTCTCTTTTACCAGGACATGTCCTCATTTTTTCTTGTTTGGAGAAGCGTTTCGTTCACAAACTAGTCCCGCCCTCCCACACTCCGTTTGGTTCGCTTGGGTGAGAAGGGGAGTGGTGAAGTAGCCTAAAATCTTCTGATTGGACGGTCTGACTGTAGAGCTACCGTTATTGGTCGATAACCTTCTCTGTAAAGATTTAATTGGTCAGTCTGCACGTCAGTAGTCGTCAACCCCCCCCATCACCATCTCAGATCTGGTCACTCTACTAGTATGTAATGTGTATTTTGGGAGGATATATGATTACAAGCAGCTATATCAAAAATAAATAAATAAATAAAAATACACCAAGCTTCCATTACCTGTGTCTTGTGTGGCCGAATTTCTTTTAAAATTTTAAGAATGTATTTTTCTTTCTTCTAATCTCTCTCCATAGTTAACAGGCTCTGACTGAAATCGTTAGCAGCTGAAGCTGTTGGAAGGTCGCTTGTGCATTATGGGAAATGTAGTCCCTGTAGTGAATGTGCGTGGAGTGTTCTGTATTTCTGTGGGAATCCGGGAAAAAATTTAATTTTACCGCCGTTAATTTATTGGGTCACAGCAACATTTTACTGAGGAATGTGCTCTAGTAAATCTGGTCTGATGACACCACTTGCACAAAATAATAATAAATCGAGAAATAATGGACACAAATGAAACACAATGAACACATGAATTAAAGGAATCTGAGAGATCGGACAATGACTTTTAAAGTGAGGGAACACATTAAGATGCGCACAAAAATGGCAAAATGGCAACCTCAAAAAATGGAGCTATTTTTCTGACTCACCCTCTGCGCTTACAAACTAAAATCTACAAAATTTTAATTTACTCACAGAAAATTAACTCTGAATATCTGATCTACATTTACACTGCATTGAGTTTAAAAGCGCAATTAGGGGTGTAGAAATGTTTAAAAGCAGAATGTGACTGCCCTCTGCTGGTCAGTCCTGATTAGTCAGTCCCCCCCGCCGCCATTTCCTCTGTAGCTTTGGATTATTGAAGTCCCACTCCACACACATTCATTATCTGTAACCGCTTATCCAATTTAGGGTCGCGGTCCTACCTGGAATCATCCGGCGCAAGGCGGGAATACACCCTGGAGGGGACGCCAGTCCTTCACAGGGCAACACAGACACACACACATTCACTCACACCTACGGACACTTTCGAGTCGCCAATCCACCTGCAACGTGTGTTTTTGGACTGTGGGAGGAAACCGGAGCACCCGGAGGAAACCCACGCGGACACGGGGAGAACACACCAACTCCTCACAGACAGTCACCCGGAGCGGGAATCCAGGCCCCTGGAGCTGTGTGACTGCGACACTACCTGCTGCGCCACCGTGCCGCCTCCACTCCACACTCCCCGAGAAAATCTGAGACTGAGACACTGAGGGCAAAATTAACACCTGACGGTCTTTTTTTTTTTTTTTTTTTAGCTTATAAGTGCTTTAAAAATGACAAAACCCCAAGCCTATTTCTTTCGATTTTGCTGTTTTTGTCACCTAAGATCATATTTGGAGCAACACTGTAAAAATGCTACAAAATTGATCATAAACATATTTATAAAAACAGTCACAATTAAAATCTGCCTGATAATTAAACAAGACGTTTTTGTTAGTCTTTCAAACATGAACATACACTTTTAAGCATGATTTTAATACGTTTTATTCTGATGTGCTGACCTGTTTTAAGCGTTATTTTAAAAGCTGACAGGAATGTAACATTTATTAACAGATTAAAGTAATAAAAAATGCATAAATTAAAGAATACACTGCATTTTCTCTATTGGTTTAAATATTGAAGATTTTACGTTCTCTCCGTGTCCACGTGGGTTTCATCCGGGTGCTCCGGTTCCTCCCACGGTGCAAAAACACGCGCTGGTAAGTGGACTGATGACTCCTGGGTGTGTTCCTACCTTGCGCCCAGTGATTCCGGGTAGGCTCTGGACCCACCGCCACCTTGGATAACCCTAACCATACTTTCTAGGAACATTGCTTGTCACTATTTAGCTAATAAAAATGAATTAATGACTCCTTTAAAGTAGCACTAGGTAATATTTTTACCTTAAATTTAGTTTCAAACCCATTGCGATGCTCCACTGAGCTCTCTCAGAAAAACTGTCTCTGTGGTGATTCCCTCAGTAACTTCGGTGAGTGTAGATTTTTAAATTGTGTATCATCTCCAGACTTTTATGCTGTTGTTTTATTGTACAAGGTTCTATAATGAAAGATTACAAATATTTCACTCTCATAGAGAAGAGAATGTAATTAACCTTTAGGGAACACAACTGAACTTTAACACCACAGCTGTACCTTTAAGAAACAGTAATGTACATGTACTGTACCTTTAATTCTGAGTGTGTAGCCTCTGTGGGCTCAGCACTGCAGAGACTGCTCTATGTAACTTCTGGAGCAGGGTAAGAAACTACCCCTTCTTCACACAACAGTGCTGTAGATGGAGCCCAGGAGCAAAACACCAAATCTTACCTTGCGTTGCTATAAACTCCAGCGTTGAGTTTTAATTGATGCTTTTCTGTTAATGTGACAGGTGAGTGCACAACAGAAAGTCACACACACAGGACGTAAACCTGTAAACTCCAGCGGAAACGATTTCCTTTATTTTCCAAATCTTGCCCTTTTGAGCAGTGTTTCATTTACTGCCCACGCCCCCCAGAGAAGCACACGGCTCTGAGTTTGACCAGGAACGATGATAATGTTAAAACAACAGGAAAAAAGCTGCAATAAATAGTTTTCACAGTGAGATCAGAACTTTTCCTTTCGACGTCTTTTGGGAGGAGGTTTTAGACTCTGACGTCTGGTTCCATTCACTAAAATTAAGTTCTGAAATTATCCAGAGTTGAGCATTTCACACTGAATCTCTCACGTCTTACACTCTTCAGAGCGGATCTGCTCAGCGAAGAAAGTGCATTTTCATAAAATCTCTATAGGACAAGCAAGTTTCCACAAACTCCCCCTTGTACCCAACCTCTCCTCCATCCCACAGGGGTTCGCACTCTGTGGCAACAAAGAGAGAGCACATGCGATTAGAACACACAGGCACAGCGCTCAGAAACTTGACGGGACTAAGGTCATTAGAGGAGCACCTGGAAACCCCATAAACTAAACCAAACAAAGATTTAACATTTGAATTATAAACAGGAAAAACAGAAGGAGCTGCCCATGAGCCAAAGGTCACTGTGTCTGAGACAGTGTTGTGTACAGGGTTTACAGCCCCTCTACCCTTGGCAACGATGCAGTGGAGCACCATACAATACTTAGGTCAGTGTGAGGCTTGTGATCCAGAATCAATCTTCACACCTTCATATCTGGCCTCTCTGCTGTTCTCAAGGATGTGTGCCATCAAATGTCCACACAAATATTCCAACTGCCAGTGTGGAGCCTTCCCAAAATAGCAGCTGCAGTTAACTGCCTGGTACCACCTTGATTTTAGAGGAAACGTGAGCAGCAGAATCCACACACCTCCGGGGACCTGCGGGTCAGATTGGCCCCCCCTGCATTCAGCAAAGCACAGATAAAACAGCTTCACCTCATTTACATAAACCCTAACAAAACCTGGTGCAAACAAACTTCTAAATTTGATAAAGGGTAAAAGACAAGACAGTGTTTTAATTATGAATAAACACAGATGTCCAAAAGTATCCAGACTGGTCCAGTTCACACAGATGGAGTGTTCACTGGTGAAACCTGCAGTGGTTCAATGAGAAAGCTGTGTATTCTACAGACACAGTGACATCTGGTTAGTACAACCTCCACTGTAAAGATCTTGTTTCTCTACAAAACATTTCTCATCATAACTTGGAATGACTGCAATGCGATACTCGTGCAGAACACATTCTACCATGCACAGTTTAACCCCAAACACAAGAATCAAGCACATTGTCTTTTAGCAGCTTTTTATTCCGCCACTGTTCAATGCCAGAAGTTTTTGTAGGACCCTTTAAATGCACCAACATTAACATACTACAGGAGGGGACGGGTGGGTGGAGTGCGCAGGCGTCTGAGTGAATGGAGCAAGGGAATGAGGGAGCAAGGGAAGATAAGGGTAGATCCAGGAGATTCGGGATGGGGTTAGTGTGCACGGCGAGGAATATTTTAGTCAAACAAGGGGAAAATGCACACACGTTCTGCTGAGTATACCACATTTATTTTGATGAACTGAGTAATAGAAAGAGAGGGTCCACGGCCCACCTCGATGCTGACTTTAGAAATGAAGAACAAACAGGAAAAAAGGGGAGAGGGGGACGGAAAAAAAAAAAAAAAAAAAAAAGGATGACATGAAGGATGTAGCCCATAGCAACTATTCTGTGTTGTTACTCTCCCCCCCCCCCCTTTTTTTTTTAAATAAGTCAAAGAGAAAAGGAGGAAAAATGGAAACGACTTCCATAAATGCGGCCTCCAGGTACCGCACACCATAAAAACCAAACGGATAAACTTAACAGTTCTGGGTTCCGCTCGTCCTGTCCATCTCTGACCGACAAGGAGGGGGTAAACAAACAAAAACAAAACAACCCTGAACATTCACTTTTCTTTTTCCACTTTTAAGGGAGAGACATCAGATTTTTACTGTGTTTTCCTTATTTTGGCAAAGACACTTTTGCACAGGCCACACCCCCCCACGACCTTACTCCGACAGGGGAGGTCTCTCCGAACAAAGAAACACCGTCTGCCACACAGACTGAAGCCAACACTAAAAAAAACTCTAGATTTTACGGAGGAAGAGGCCAAGCCTTGCTCTCGGACTAAAAACAAATGAGTTTTATATAAAAAAAAAAAAATTGGGAAGAGAGAACAAAACAACAAAAGTCAGGAGAAAGGAAGAGGCAGCAAAACTGGGATGGGATGAAAAAAGGAGGGAAATGGTCACCTAAGAATCCTATAGAATTAAGTCGTAGTCCTATGAATAATCATTTCTTTTTCTTTTTACTACAAGTTCAAAGTAAGTCTTTAAGTCAACAGAAATCAAGAGAAGAGTCTTCATTTAGGTTTTTTTTTCCTTTCATTCTTTTTTTCGTTTCGAATCCTCAGTTAAGTCTTTCCCCGGTGTAATCAGTGAAAAGATAAAGATGTACGGTGAGCAGGACCATGTCAGTCTTTTGCCCAAAGCAGAGGCCTTTTACTTCACACGTCCTTGACGATCCTGAGGAAAGAGCGAGAGACAAAAATCAGTAAGTCACTCAAACTCAAATCTGAGGGGGGGGGGGGGGGGTAAATAAAAATTAAACACGGTTTACAGTTGTTTTCACAAATTCAATCCAGAAAAGGTCTGGAGAATCAGGTCTCGAGATTTTACGGAGATGTTCCGTGTCAGATGTGTTCTCTCAGCTGGAAATGTTTCATGTGATTCATGCAGGGGGCGGAGACTGTGCAGCATGCAGGAGATACAGCACGATTCTCCGGAACTCCCCGGACTGTGCACTGGGGGCAGGGTAAAGTCCTCGGGAATGTCAAGGACCATATTACAGATGTTTGTGTTCACACACACAGCTCCTCCGGGTAAAGTCTAGAACAGTTCTGGGAGACTGTGTGGAGGAAAGTATCCAGAGAGAGGTATTCAGGCCTGTCCCATAAACCACAAGCACAATCTAGAATATGGTTTGGTGGAACATTAAACAATCTCATTTTTACAAGTTACAGAGAATCTTTAAACAACAACTTGTTACCACCCTCACATTCCCCTCTGCATCGAGGAGCTGAGAGCTTTGCTCACATACAAATCTCCAAATACCAATGACTGGGTTTTATCTATTGGCTTGGAGGAAAGCCCCCCGATTTGAGGTCTTCTGCTGCCTCTGTGGTGTTACAGAGGAAACAATTACGTTACTTCCACCAGAGCCCAAAAAAGGCTACTTTAATTTAGGATCTGTGGCTATAAGTGAGAGCAAACTACAGCTAAAGTCTCACGGTCCATGTTATTTTTACTTCTCTGCACACCCACTCAGCAAAACAAAACAGTGCAGCAGATATCACTGAGCTTACGAGGCACATGGCGTGCTAATGTTTTCCATATTTTATAAAGGCAGGGTACGAAGTGTACAGCCTAGAGAACTGCAAATAAACTTAATTATCCTCCCCAAAACCTCCTCTGTATTTAATGGTATGTTTTGTTGATTTGACTAATTTTAAACATTGCCTGCACACGTTTCTGCACATTTTATTGCATGATTCGGCCTGAGCAAACAGCACAGGGAACATTTTATACTGTGTTCCCAATATGTTTAAATTTAATAAAAACTTTAAGAACAGAAAAAGCTCATCTAACTTAAAAAAAAAAAATATATAAAAAGGAGGTGATTCATGCGACTGTAACTAACCACTAAATGACCTTACATTTCAGATTAGATTCAAACTGGAGTAATTTCTCTGAAGTAAGTGTTTTAAATGTTTTTTTGCCAAGTAGGTGATCACACCAGGATCAGAAATACTGATGAAGATATTTTATTATTAGGTTTTACCTGCAGTCTGTAGTGACTCCGGCTGGGGTTACTCGAGTATGGATCGCTGCCCTGCACCTCCACCTGCACAGGTAAAAACAAACACACAGCTGTAAACCTGCAGTAAAACACCAGAAAAACCTTAGAAAGAAATGTGTATAAAATCAAAGCAATTTAAAAGCAGAATGTACAGGAGTGTGAACATGAAAGTGCAGAAACTTTAAATTCTTAACTAGCGAAAGAAAAACAATAGAAAAAAACTCATCAGGGGTGGGATAAAAGAGCAATGTTCACTTATGTTGTTCAATGTTATGGAAATGAAGACTACACTTAAAGCTGGATATTTGAAGCCAAAAATTCAGCATTTCTCCGCTGACAGTAACACCCACTGGAGATACAGGATGCTGAAACTAAAGCCCCTTTCACACCTGCATAGTGATCCACAAATATTCCAGAACATTCTTCCCCAATGTCAGAGTCAGTGCATGTGAGAACAGAGTGGGAAATGTTTCAGTGTTTCTCCTGGAAATGCTGCACATGCTATGCCCCCACACCTAAAGCACGTGTTGCATCTCCAGCTGCAAGTGCATGTCTCTTGTGCGGAAATTTCCCACAGTGCGACGCATGTGTGAACAACAGCTCAGGTACATTTCCGAACCCGACACTCCGGAGTTTCTCTAGAAATTCTCAAAAGTTCATGTGTAAAACAGGCTTAAAGGTGCATTCACACTTGATTAATTCAGTTTGATTAAAAAAAAGTCTGATTTGACTCACTCTGGTGTCATTTATTTAAAGCGTCGAAATTGTTTAATTTTTTTCTCTTTTTTGATGCCTGACTAAAACACTAATATAATTTTCTGCTTTGGTCTGGAAAAAACTACAAGCCTAAATGCCCCTTAACAGCCAACTAACAAAGTACGATCAGAGCCCTTTCAAATTAAACACAGACAGAAAGAGAGAGAGCGAGGTTTATGGTGGAACCTCAATGATCCCTCTCAGTACCTTTATTCGGGAAAATAAAATGGGCCATATTTTAATTTAACTGTAGATTTTGAAGTCTAATTCATTTAATTTATAAATCCCATTTCAACTACAGACTTGTTTTCTGCTTACAA
Organism: Hoplias malabaricus; assembly: GCF_029633855.1. Lineage (NCBI taxonomy): Eukaryota > Metazoa > Chordata > Actinopteri > Characiformes > Erythrinidae > Hoplias > Hoplias malabaricus. The sequence continues at coordinate 72,192,631 of NC_089800.1, forward strand.
AATTTTGATTGGGAAAACATATAGACCCCTTTCCTCTGGAGAACGTAACAGGCCTTCAACATACTAAACTGCACCTTTCCACTACATGGTACCCACTCTACTGGACCACACCGGACGGTGTTCCACTCTCATAGCTCCCCACTGAAATGTATTTTCAACGTTGTCTCAAAAAACCCCTCTTGGACAATCAGCGCTCTGCAAGGTTTACAAGCCACGGTTTAGTCGGCTTGCTCTAAGCCACGAGACAACATGGACTAAACAAGAACCCGCTTCCAGGACCAGAGTTACCTGATGGAGAAGAGGAACGGATGAGTCAAATAGGAACCCTGCAGTGAGAAAGCCTTCACCATTTTTTTTTCTAAAAACATGGCTGGTCAATGACAACTAGCACAACTGGAGAGAAAGTGGACAAACTCATTTTTATGTAATCAGCGTTTTTTGCATTTTATCAGGTCAGCCAAAGCACGGCCACAGCTTTCAGCACAGAAACCGCTCTCAACTCTTATCAAATTTCCACAAAAAAAGTGACAATGTGGTGCTCACACTCAACACTCGTCAAACACCACATCCCACTGGGAAACTCAGAACAGCGCCATTTGTCCAGGGCAGTTCACCTCAGAGCAAAGTGATTTGTGTTTTAATGTTTAAATATTTAAAAAGAGAAAATTTGGAGTGCACAGAATGCTTCTGAAGTAATGGCCTTAAATCTCCAGAAATCCAAAACCTGTATTTTCCTAAAAGTGATGCTCTTTTCCCCTGAGGTGTAAAAACAGAAAACCCCAAAATGACCATCTGAATAGATGAAGGAAGAGTATACTGAACAATTCCTCCATTCTTTCTCCAACTCATCTGAGACATTTCTTCCACAACATTTATTTATTTCATTGCACCACATCTTTAAACTGATATTAAATCTCGTCATACAGTAAACAGGAATCCTTAAGCCTTACAGGAACAGGAAATCTTAAGCAGAACACTATAAAATTAAGGGGGGGGAAAAAAAAAAAATAATAAAAAAAAAAGGACACATATATACATACATACACACTGAACAGTGACCAGTTTAGCACTTTCGATCAACCCATCAGAAAGACATTTAGCTGTTTTAAGAGCAGAAAACAATCAAACCCAGACACAATCTATTCCCTGTATTTACTGATTTACATATTGCTCCCAGATAAAGTTTATGACCCCTGGGTTTAATCCTTAAACCTCCTGGAGCATTTAGAAAACATTTTCTATAAATTCCTTATGACAGTAAATGTAGTTCATTAAAAGGTAAACTGTTCTTGGTTTGACATATTTGACAATTTCTGTCAGAATCCCAGGGGAAAATTACCACAGCTGAGCCTCTGGAGGAAACCAAGCCATTTCTTTGCAAATTTACTAAACTTTCCTTAAGTGTTTTTCACAAAATGTGCCAACTTTCCTACACTCACAATTATCATTTAAACACAACCCCCCAAGTGTTATCTTTGATAACTGAGGAACAGCTAGGTATCACTTTCAAAACACTATATAAACACTTGAGTTTAGGAACCGAAGAGTGGAAATATGAGACCAATACACACGCTGGGACAACACTTCAGACCGATTTCCTGAAAGCTGAAGCACCACTGACCATGACGACATGCTTCAACAGAATCTTCTACAGTTTATTAATTGAAGATTTATTTCTTGTTTACCTTTTTCACACTCTCCTCCTCCTCCTGGCGCTTCTCGTAGTGAGAGAAGTCATCGAAGATGGAGGTGGTGTGTTTGTAGCCGGCGATGATCTTGAGCACCTGCCGTGCTTTCTCGAGGGGAACCTCCTGTGTGTCACGCGAGTTGGTCACAGGCTTGTTCTCGTTGTTTTCCAGGCGGATGTGCCGCAGCTGGCTGTTGGGAACGTCCTTGACAAAGATCCAACGCACGTCAAAGCGCCCTTTCCACTTGTCCTGCGACCAAACGCCAGCACAAGTATTGTAGTCCACTGGCGACCGCATCTCCGCCACGCCGCAGAAGTGGCCGCTTCCGTTGACGCTGAAGAGCAGGTAAAGCGGGCCTTTCGCTCCCAGGGAACGGTAAGCCGCGTCCAGACGCTTGTTTCCGTGCTCCGTGCTGCACCACACGTTGTACTTGATGGAGCGGTGTATGTCATCTTCTGAGTAGCTCTTGATGATAAAAACGCGACCCTGCTTCAGGTTCCAATCAAATTCCTTCGGGTTGTAGTTGTTCACCAAACGGAGCTTCTCAAGAACCGGATGAGGCTCCAACGGCACAGAAAGACCACCCATCCCAGCGTTGGGCGGCGACTGTCCAGGTCCAGCCCCTGCGCCACCCACTGCATCGCCAAATCCGTTGGCACGGTTGCGTGGGGGGATCCAGCGGGTCGGCTGAGCTTGCTGTTGAGGAGCTGGAGGAGTCGGGCCTTGAGAAAGCTGAGGATGTTGGACCAGGTTTTGCTGGCCATTGGGATGTTGTGGATGCTGCAAAATCTGACCGCCCGGGGTCAACAGCTGTCCGTTGGTCATGGGAAGCTGTGGCATGCCCCCAGCCATGGTGCCAGGTTGAGGAGACGCCTGATTGGGTGGCTGCCCATTAGCAGGCACGGTCGTTTGCTGAGGAGTCGCCGCTTTGGGCATCGCCCCCTTGTTATCCCAAGTCCCAATATCCATGTTGTGTTTTATTGGCGGTGGTGGAAGGTTTGTTCCTCCGAGACCCTTGGTCTTGAGCTTGGGTTGGGGTTTTGCCGGTTTGCTGGCGATGTCAGCCCACGATGCCACTTTCGCTGGGGGGATGGAAGCCGCGGGCATGGCAGGAGCTGCCGAAACTTGCCCCAGAGGGCCAGACCCGACAACTTTAGGTGTCATATCGCCCCCTGGGGGACCCAACTTCAGCCCTGCCATGCCCTGGTCTAAACTATTCATCCCTACTGCCTTGTTGAGGGGCTCGTTGGCTGCAAACGGGGTCTGTCCATCGATGACCGCACCTCCTAGAGAGCTTGGCGCATAGGCGTAACTCTGAGTGGACTGTCCCTGAGAGCTGCTGCTCCCCCAGGCAGAGAAGTCGATGCCGCTGGGGAAGAAGTTGAAACCGTGCTGGCTCAGGAAAGGGTTGCTCCCCAGTGCCCCCGACTGACCAAACATTGCATCCGGGAGAAAGTGATGCTCCCCGTTGCTAAGCTGTCCATAAGAGGCCAGGTAAGGCATCGGGGGATCGCCACCGGTGGACCATGCCGCTTCATTCAGCGAATATGTGAATCCTATGGAGGGGCTGTAGTAGCTGGGCATGTAGGAGTCGGACATGGCCGTATAGGCATTGCTCTGTGAAGGACAAAAACATTAATCTTTAGTTGTTTTGGGTTTACAAATAAATATATATACATGTACATAAGTGCTGTACAACATTGCAACTTTCCACGCCCCGCCCCACCCCACATTTTATAATTATTCACCCTGACAGTGACCTGTGTGCATCTCAGCATAAACCATAAGTACAACTCTTCTGTTTACTGAACAGGACGTTCCTCCCTCATCCACTTTTTACTGTGATGGGTGTTATTTATGGTCAGTATCTATCCATCCCTCCCTCTCATACATGAGGACTGACCTACAGTTACGCAGCAACTCCCTTCATTTTACTACATATCCAAAGAAACATCACTCTGGCTGCTTTCTTGGACTTGATTCCAGTGACACTTCCTATGTTAGCACTGAATTAAAATTAAAGCCAATTGAGGAGCCCATGCACATTTACTTTTGATTTGGTCAAATCCATCAATTATGCATAACTAATTAGGCTTCTGTCATTTCACACCACTTTTATACATTTGAGGTGTTATTTTGCCTTTACAATGAGGAAATCCTTCCTGTGGCGTAGTACACACAATCAGAAAGAGTGAACAAGAGAAAAATGAAGTGTGTTTAGAAATGAGATCCTTTAAAACAAGATAAACTGTGCTTTTATTTCAGAATAACAAATCATAAAATGCATATCAGAGGGCATCAAAAGCTGGACACAGTCCTGTTTTATAATCATATAATAGATTTGCTCCACACACTTCACAACCTACTGATGAATTTTACCAGATACACATTTCAGAGAAAACTAAGCATGCAAACTATGGGTCTTATGGGTCTATACCCGACAGGGACCCTCCCAATGGCGTGGTCTTGTCTAAGCAGACTCAGAGTGGCTGTGTTTTTAGCCTGGGCATATTTACACATCAGCAATCAGCCCCATGTGAGAGGGAGAAAAACACAGTGGCACAGATTCACTACAAAGAGATGCAGCATTCCTTTGACAGGAGGAATACTGGCCCCTTTATTTCCCCACTGTGTCCCATTTTTCCCCTCATAAGAAAGACCACCCAATAGCATCACTGAGTCATGAGGGCAGACGGGCTGCTGCATCCTGTTATTTATTTATTTTTTATTTTTTTAAAAGATGAATTTGATTCCATCGAAATTACAACAAGGGTGCACATTCATGTGTACCAGAGAAAAGATGGGGTCGAAAGGTATTATCTGTATTATGCTGTCCATATTAGGCCATAACTTCTAATGTTATGCTTAATATAATTAGCACAATAAAATCTATTTCTCTTCATAAAAACTACTTCATCCATTTTTCATAGAAACAAGAGCTGGTTACTAAAAAAGGTACAGAGTCTGTGCAAAGGACTGCTCTGAAAAGGACAAGACGTTTATCATGTCTTCTTTCAGCAAAGTAGTTCACAGAAAACTGAGAACATAAACTTAACTAAAGCTTCTCTAAACATTATCCAACACTGTAACATGCAAAATACAGAACCAATTGAGATATTTAACGTTTAAAACCCAGCCTTTGTCTCTGCACCTTTTCCCCCACAAATTACAAAGAGTTATGTACTGAGGGGTAAAACATCATCACAATCAGAACTCCCCACCCACCACCTGCCACTAAAGATGCGTTTAAAGTTACCTCACCATCATATAAACACAGTTTATTCCTTCAATGCTTTGGAAACATTTCTGTGCACTTTCTGAACTGTTGACGGACAATAACATGACAAAAAACACATTGACAGTGCATTCAACTCGGGAAACAAAAGCACTGTGACCAGGGCGCAATTAGGGAGGATAATAGGCAATGAAAGAAGGGCTGGGACAGGTGAGTCTCTGAGCTCCCTCTATTGTCTGGAGTGTAACAGGACCTACCTGTCTGGGCTGAGCGTTCAGATAAGGTTCAAACTCATCATCATTTAGAGTCTCCTTTTGGGTAACAGCTCCGTTTTGCACTGAAAGGTAAAAATACATAGATGTCAGACCACACAATTTTATGATAAGTCTGTAAAAGAGTTACACAATCTACAATTGTTTTTCTGCTACCTGCAGTAAACAATTTTTATTTATTTAACATCAATTGGTTTAAACATCTGGAAAATAACTAAACATAAAATAAAGATTGTGCCAAAACCTCTCCAGACCCCACATTTTGCGTTTTATGCGTAAACCCAAAATCAAGGCAAACAAGCCTTTGCCTTAAGTGCATCATAGACAAGTTACCTCATAAGACTGACTTCCCAAATTTCTATTTGCGGCTTATCAAAACCTCTACCTGCTGTGGTTTCTTTCTTCCTCTTCTAAAAGTTCACTTAAGGGCTACAAGTGAAACGACATACCAACAGCTAAAGACACACGGCAGAGATTAAATCTCTATGCTTCGTGACCTTGTCACAACTGACCTGAGGTTTCACTCAATTTTAGACCAGTCTGATTTTAAAAAAGTTGTACTCTACAGTCCCTGTGCCAACAGACACTGGACAGATGAAGATGTTCCCCTGCAGCACTAGAATTACTCTGTATTTAAATCCCACATCTGTCCTACTCAGTTTGTTTTTAGGAAATGAAAATTTGCTAGTCATTGTTTTACTGAAGCAAAAATACTTTCAGTGGAAGATTAATTAAGGCACGTCACACACTGGATCTGGCAGAAAGCCTCAGACAAATAGTTATTAAAGCACGTAACAGCATCTTGTACACAAACAAATCTAACGTTTGTAAAAGGTGAAATCACACGTACAACACTGACTTATGACATGTGGTTTTAAAGGAGTTTAAATAATGAAGACTAAGGCATGTGAAATATGCAGTAGTATGTAAGACACTCAGGAGAGTTTTCAAAGTTGTCCCCTCAGCCCATAAGCAACGATAACAAATATTTAAGATGTGACCCATTCAATGTATTTTTTAATGTTATAATAAAAAAAAGCCCAATAAGAAAGATAGAAGAGGGTGACCATGTCCTACATGTTAGGGACATAGGCTGGAGACAGAGGTCGATGTTTAGAGGCTTTGTACCAACAGGGAGTAAAGGAACTTGGGTTTCTCCTCCCTTAACATCCACAGCAGAAAGGCCTTTCAGCAAGACTCCCTCCTGCACTGGAGATGTCTGCCTGCTGCTCCACAAAGCAGGATTTCTCCGTTAGACTGTCCAGTAAGACCCTCTCTCATGTTTGATGTCTATTTCTATTGGACAGGCTTGGGTTTAAGTTATCTGGCTAGACTAAGATATATCCTGCTTTGTTTATTATGGAATATATTTATTACATGAAAACAGCCATTATTCCTTAAAAATGGGCATAAATTGTTTTCTTATCTTTGTTCAGAAAAGAGTAAAACACATGGGTGGTCGAACTTCAGTATAAAATTATGTAACATGTACTTGTGACATCACAAAAACAGCCTGCTGAAAACAGGTGTTTATATCATATCTGGATCACATGTCCTGCGAGTTAAAATGCCCGTATTTACACTAATGTTTCACTTAAGCTCCTTTATTTTATAATAAAGCAGTGAATTCCTAGAGTCCTGTGGTTATTGATACTTTAACACCGCGGCCTGAGGCGCTCACCACGCCGCTCCCGCTCAGCGCTCACCTCACACAACATTATTATTATTTATAACAGAATTAAAGACTATTTCCAATCTCTAATCCGTCATGTCCTCCTCTATTGATAACTGATAACGTCCGAGAAAACACGGGGCAAAAATTCGCTTCGCAGCTTCTTGTTCGAATTCTCCACTCCACCTTAAATAGTGCAGCGCTTCCATTCCACTCGGGTGCCTCAGGCTTCTTTTAAGGTGGAACGGAAAATTTGAACAACACCCAGCCCTCGGACTGGTTTTAACAAGCGTCTCGGCGACACAGAAACCACATCGGAGTGTTGCAGTATTCTTTAAAATCGCTACTGACCACAGCTGGAACTGAGCTAAATGCCTATTTGAATTAAAAACGCGACAAAATCAGAGCTGAGGCCTAGAGCTAACGTCAGGCTAGCATTAGCATGGCACGCGCACCGCAAAGTTTCTAACAGAGCTTTAAAATGAAAAGATATAGAGGAATGATTCAGTTCTTACCTTTGTTCCCTTGGCCTTTCGGTCTCTGGATTGGGTCCAGGTGATTCATGAAGGTTTGAGTTATGAGAGGGAAAAAATAAAATAAAAAAAGTAAAATATATTTCTGTGTTAATGTGTCTGTGTTATACTGAGGGCCTACGCGGGGATTTTTTTTCCTTTTCCTTTTCCCTAATAAATGTTCACAATCTGCCTCTCTTTACCTGTTCTAGAAGGCTGCTGGCTGACATTTCTCTCCCCCCGCTGTTTATTTAAAGCTCGTTTCTTTCTGTAAGTCCGTTTTTATTCGGTTAAAGCTCACTCTGCGATTCTCCCTCTTTCACAGCTTTTAAGGTTCCACCACACAATGGCGGGATGAGTCTCCTTTCCACACCCGTTTTCCGTCAAGTCCCGCCCTTGCAGTTTTGTGATTGGCTGCTCCGTAATAATTATCCCGCCTTTTCCACTGTGATTGACTGGCGAGTACAGAGCTCCCTCGTCCTGCGCTGGGATTGGTCAATAGTACTTTTTTCCCTCATTACTTCAGGCTATACTACGTAAGTATGACCACAGGAATGAAACCACAATTTAAAAGTCCCCTCCGGTAAATCGATTAACGCCCCCAAAATGCATCTCTGTTCATTATAATTACGTACCTATTAATTCTGACACATTTTGTATCAAGTCATTTCCAAGTGAAAATTATGTAATGCCTTAAAAAGTGGCCGAGATGCAAGTCTTATAATGTGCCTTCGTTTAGTACTTGGAGATCTATGAATGCAAATAGTCCCAGCCCGTCTACACTTTCCCGACCGCTGTTTGCCCCGTCCGGGAGGATTACAGGACTGGTTACTTAGGTTTGTGACATTGGAAACCCTGAATCGATGAATTCGCTCATTAAAGACTGTTATGCGACGAGGGAGCAAGACTCACCCTGAGTCAGCGCCCTAATTCCAACGCCAGTATCAACGCCGTAAGAGAACTGCAGGTGGCCCAGATGTGGGCAAGTCATTCATTGGTTTGGTCTGTTCTGGTATGTCTGTCTGTCTGTCACACACACACTTGCCCAGATGTGGGCAAGTTATTCACTGGTGTCTCTCTCTCACACACACACAAGCCAAGGCAGTGGGAGAAGGACAAGGTGAACTAACAACGCCCTCTGCTGTTGAGCTGCCACTGGGGCAACCCGCATTTCTGCCATATTGTCCTCTGAGCTGTGGTCTGAGGGATTCTACACAAAAGTCTCTAGAGACACACAGAGCTGGAGAGATAAACACAGAGACAGAGGCACAGAGCTGGGGAGATACACTCAGAGACAGAGGCACAGAGCTGGGGAGATAAACACAGAGACAGAGGCACAGAGCTGGGGAGATAAACACAGAGACAGAGGCACAGAGCTGGGGAGATAAACACAGAGACAGAGGCACAGAGCTGGGGAGATACACTCAGAGACAGAGGCACAGAGCTGGGGAGATAAACACAGAGACAGAGGCACAGAGCTGGGGAGATAAACACAGAGACAGAGGCACAGAGCTGGGGAGATAAACACAGAGACAGAGGCACAGAGCTGGGGAGATAAACACAGAGACAGAGGCACAGAGCTGGGGAGATAAACACAGAGACAGAGGCACAGAGCTGGGGAGATAAACACAGAGACAGAGGCACAGAGCTGGGGAGATAAACACAGAGACAGAGGCACAGAGCTGGGGAGATACACTCAGAGACAGAGGCACAGAGCTGGGGAGATACACTCAGAGACAGAGGCACAGAGCTGGGGAGAGAAGCGGAAATGAATACGTCCACACTGGGACCACTGGGCTTGAACACTGGGAGTGCCTAAAATCAAAATAAACCCACCCACTTTTGACATGAGGAGGTGCAAACAGAGATTTCAGGGAGAAAGGAAAGCACTGTAGCGAAGTAAGCATCTGTTTATTAACATCATACAGTGTTTGTCCAAACACCACTAATGCCAACAAAATCCAACAACACACACTGACAGTCCAATAATATCATTCATGGGTGGTTTCCCAGAGAAGGATGAAGCCTAGTCCTTGACTGTATCCTCCTTTCAAAGGAAGATCAAAATTTAAAATGCTGTATAGTCCAGGGCTAGGCTTAATCCCCGTCTGGGAAACCACAGCAGTTTACTGACTACTCTGGAAGCAGAATTGCACTAATTTTCCCAGACGCTGTCATTCAAAGGAGTTTGATGTGAGACAGTTGATTGCCGAGAAACTTCTGCAGATTTCTTTACAGTGGCAGTGATATGAACCAGATGTCTCCACATCTTATTTTTATTCTTTTTTGCATGCAACATCTTATTTGTTGTTGAAATGAAACGAAGTGACTAAACAAACACATTTCTACAGTCAGGCATGTGCTTACAAGGGCATAAACATTAGCAACTCCTCAGTCTTCACTCACTCCGCTGTGGTTTCGAGTCTCACCTCACCATCCTGATTTCACCTCCTATGGTTTTGAGGGGGCGGCACGGTGGCGCAGCAGGTAGTGTCGCAGTCACACAGCTCCAGGGACCTAGAGGTTGTGGGTTCGATTCCCGCTCCGGGTGACTGTCTGTGAGGAGTTGGTGTGTTCTCCGGGTGCTCTGGTTTCCTCCCACAGCCCAAAAACACACGTTAGTAGGTGGATTGGCGACTCAAAAGTGTCCGTAGGTGTGAATGTGTGAGTTGCCCTGTGAAGGACTGGCGCCCAATGATTCCAGGTAGGTTCTGGACCCACTGCGACCCTGAATTGGACAAGTGGTTACAGATAATGAATGAATGGTTTTGAGGGTCCTTGGGGAATGAAATCAGGACGGGGAGGTGAGATTTGTCACTGCACCATGTTTCAGCAGTGACAAAAAAAAACCCTGATGTGACGAATTTCTATTTTAATTCATCCGAGAACTTATATTTACATTTCAGCATAGCTGCTTGAGATGAGGGTAGGTACATGAGCTTTGCCTGATGTAAACTAGGACTACTGACGTGCAGACTGACCAATTAACTGTTTACAGAGAAGGTTATCGACCAATAACGATAGCTCTACAGTCAGACCGTCCAATCCGAAGATTTTAGGCTACTTCACCACGCCCCCTTCTCACTCAAGCGAACCAATCGGAGTAGGGGAGGGCGGGACTAGTTTGTGAACGAAACGCTTCTCGAAGTTCTGTGTAAGCTCTAGAAAAACAAAATCCCGGACGTTTGTGTAATTCCGCCCGGACATTTTTTTAAGTCTAAAAAAGAGGACATGTCCGGGTAAAAGAGGACGTCTGGTCACCCTAAATAAATTGAGGATATTTTAATACTGCTCCATACTAGCTTCCAAGGTTCATCGCCTAGACTAATTACGTTTCACCAACACTCCCTAAAGAACTCTGAATGAGCTCAAACAGTTTAGATCAATTGCTGATAGTTTGATTAAAAAAGGTAAAACCTGGTTGTGCACTATTGATTCAGAATATGCATTTTTTAACAGATTCATTTTTATGAACTAAATATATGTTTATCATCATATGGTTTTGATCACTTGTACATATGTGGTCTGTTCCAAAACCTAGTGGGCTGCCTATGAAGGCACTGACTCCGTAGACAGCTGTTTAAGTAGACAATGGTCGTCTGAGGCAGATTATTGAGACGCCTCAGTTAGAGAAAACTTGCGTCTTGTCTTGTACCTGCCCTCCGCATGCAACCGGTGTTTTTTTAACCTCAGTGGCTAGTGTCCTATGGAGTCAAAAAGGGTCAAAAAGATTTTGAGTTTGTAAAACAATACTCACAAATGTAACGGACTTTGTAACTGCGTTTGAGCAACTACATACACGTAAAACAAAAATCCACAAATGTATTGGAATGCACAAATGTTCATTACATTCTTTTCTCCAGAAGGAGAGGGGGATCTCTGTAATCTTTCATTATACAACTGTGGAGAATACAAAGTCATTACAAAACAACAACAACAACAACAACAATAATAATATAAATTCACAAATATGAAAAAAAGATTTGCATTTGTAAATCAAGTGTCGTGAATGTGTGAATCAGTACCTTCTCAAACGGCTTAAAATGTTCACTGGAAAGAACCAAGGTTCCAATAATCAGGAACGGAACCGGTTCAAGAACCGGAGTTCATTTGGTGGAAAAGCGCTATGGCTGACAGAAACAAATCAATGATTCAATGATTCCGACTGGTTAAACCAACCTCACGATCTGATTGGTCCAGCTAAAGCTTTCTTATTGGTCCATCAATTGGCCGTCAAAACAAGGTCTTAAATCCGCAACTGCGAAAAGAGATTCGCACACGCAGCAGAGAAGGCGAATATGTGGATTTTTTCCACCTCATTCAAAAACTCCCACGGTCACATTTGGAACCTTAAAAAGGTTGCTCTTGCACTTTTTAAGCCGTTTGAGAAGGTACTGATTCACCCATTCACAACATTTGATTTACAAATGCAAATCTTTTTTTTTTTTTTTTTTTTTACAGATTTGTGATTTTAAGTTATTATTGTTGTTGTTTTAAATCTGTGCATTCCAGTACATTTTAGTTTTGCGTGTTTGTAGTTGTTCAAAAGCAGTTACAAAGTCCGTTACATTTGTGAGTATTGTTTTACAAATTCAAAACCTTTTGGACCCTTTTTTGACTCCATAGTGTAGCCTCCGCGTTTCAGCGCAGTGGATTCTAATCTTCCAGTGATTTTCGCGATTTAAAGTGTTTTTGCTCTGGAAGAAGAGCGAAGAGTTCTTGGGTTGCATCCTGGGATTGCCTTCGCGGTTAAGAAAGGGTTTGATGCTGCTTTAAATTCGGACAAATTAAGATATCTTACTAGACATCATAATGAGGTATCTAAACAGCCTACGTGTCAGGAGCGGGCTTACTGTGACGTAAATGCTCTCTAGTTAGACCGCTCACTAGATTTTGTCTAGTGTGTCAGCATGTGGATTTAGAGAAAATACAAAGACAATTAATATCTAAATTGTCTTCTCACACATTCAATCGTCTGATCCAATTACTCAGTTAAACATGCATATAAACAAAAATGACAAACGTAAATAAATATATAAAAGTCAGTCACTGTGGTTTTATAGCGCAACAAACCTTGAAGATGTTTCAGTCTGTTGTTGCAGTAAAGCAAGGATGTCTGAAAAATAAATATATTGATGCAAAACACATTAAAGCTTGTAAAAGAACTCTCTCAATGCTGTTTTGACACTGTATACATTGCCAACACTTTATATCAGAAACCCTTCTTTAACTCCACTTTTCTGGTGTACAGTTAGAGACTATAGCTCATCTGTTGATGTGTGATAGTCTGTGATCGCCAGAATCAGTTTCTGATCACACAGCTGCAACTGTCCAGATGTTTTTGATTGGAGAAACCCTCTGAATCCAGCCATGACATTCATGTATATAAAAACCTCAATAACACCACTGTGACTAATACATTTCTAACAATACCATAAACACTACTGGGAATGTCACCACAAACACCACCTTCAACATGACCATGAAAACCATTCTGAACACTGTTACGAAACACCGTCTTGAACACCAACATCATCATCACCACCACTGTCAACACCATCATGAACAACATCATCAACACCATCATGAACAACACTGTCAACACCTGAGAAAGGAGAACCAATGGTGGTTTCTTTCCACTGTCGGATGGGGTAGAGTGACGAATCATACAGCAACAGATGGGCTACAGTGAGTAATTGCAACTCTACAAAATAGCCACAAAGTAGCTACAAGCTACATACACCTGCTGTAATGACAACACCACCTATAGCGCCTAGAGGCTAAGGGAGGTCTTACAGTAGCTCTCAACATTACCTGCATAAAGAGAAAGTGACACAATAATGCCTCACATCATAAAGTTATTTAAAATCATTTTAACACTCAACATCTGGATCTTTAAGAGGTGGACATTTGGTTAAATTCACTGTCACTGTGAATAACTCTGACTTTGTAGGCTTTTGTACAACAGAGATCAGATCAGATCTTAACATTAATTATGGACACTTGATAAACGGGAGGACATCCCCTTTAAATCTTGGTCTAAGTGTGTTGTGATGTGGTCTATTGTCCAGTAGATGTCACTTTAGTGTGTGTTCCTGAGCCATGCACGGATTAAAGTGTGTGAGGTAGAAGAGTGAGAAAATGAGAAAATATTATGGTTGTGAGAAAATCTAATATCTGTAGTGTATCTCCTGGTGGTGTATGACAGTGTTTACTGGGGTTGATTATGAGCTGGTTTTCTGAATCTACTCTATATTCTCAGAATTAAAGGTACAGTACAGGAACATTACTGTCAATAAAGCTACAAACAGTTTAGTGTGTCTTTAAAGGTTTAGCAGTGGTGTTAAAGTCCAGTTGTGTTCATTACATTCTTTTCTCCAGAAGGAGAGGGGGATCTCTGTAATCTTTCATTATACAACTGTGGAGAATACAAAGTCATTACAAAGCCACAGCTTTACATCTGCACTGAAAGAATGGAAGAAAGCAGGAAAGAAAGAAAAATCAATGGAAGAGACTTTTAATCATCTTTTCATTTGTTCTGCCTCTACACATCTCTCCATGAAGCTGTGTGTGTGTGTATAACTCATTCCTGGGGACATGGGCACAACAAATAAATAATGTAGAAATGAATAATGAAGAAAAAGATTGGAGAAAAAACCCCACAAATTTCTATTAACATCAAAGCCACAGTAACATCCACCAATCAGAGCACAGCAGATTGACATCATCAGACCCTGGTCCTGCAGTGTGTTTCCCCTGTGGCCATCGGTGTGGAGACTGTACGTGGTCAGACAGAGACGTATCTTTGGGATGAGGTCCAGGACACCCCCCCTCCCTCCAGTGTGAGACCCCACTCCCCTGCCCCCTCCCCCCCACAGTCATGGGGTCCTCTGACAGGTGGTGTTTATATTTAAACCACGAGAGGGGTGATCTCAGCGGAGTGTTCCACTGAGAGATGAGTGACCCTGGGGGGTGACGTTACCCTCCTCTCACTGCCAGGGGTCTTCAGGACACACACATCTGTCACCCCCCACCCCTCTATCTTGTAATCGGTGAATTCAGTGGGTTTTCGTGGACACAGATGTGAAATGACTTAGTGTCCAATGCCAGGTGTTGGACAGAGAGCGGTAGAGCTACCGGAGGAGTGAGAAGTTTCTGCACGGGAACAGAGCTCTGTCTGACAGCTCTGGGATCAGCTGGAGTGAGGCTCAGAATTAATCAAAGAACACCAGGAATCTTCCCACATTTAGTGTGAAGTCTGTCCAGAAGAGGAGAGGCTCATACTTGGGGGCATTCCTGTAAAAAAAAAAGCAGCAGAAAAACACTATGTTATATACATATTTCATTCTGTGCAACATCACGGCAAATTCACCACAAAACACTCTTGAAGAGAATTCAGAAACCGAGGAGACGGTCTTTTAAAACAACTAGTCATTACTGTTTATAAAGCTGCAGTGTGTTACACACTCAAAAGGCCATTAAGTTAGAGGTTTAAACATTTCACTGAGCTAGCTGTGTAATGAATGCAGCATCTGTGAACCTGCATCTTGTCCCTTTCCATGGCCAAGACGCCTCTACTCTGGAGAACCCAAGCTGAATCTGTTATATCTGTGTGGGGTTGTGTGTGCCTGCTGAGCTGGACATTACAGATATGTAGGGTGTAGATCACGGAGGGTGGATCACATGAAGAAGGTGAGGTCAGTTCTGGTTCAGTCCGGTAATAAACCCTCGTCAGACTGCAGTAGATTTTACACTAAACGTATTACTCGCGTCTCTGTGGAATTTTAAATTGTTGGTTGGACTTTCCCTTCATGGTGGAGTGGCAGATTGATAAAGTGAGCACTAGAGCTCATTGCTGAGATTCTGTAACTCTCACACCATCCCACTCATGTGGAATCGGATAATCTCCTCTCTCCATAACTCACTCTCTCTCTCACTTTCTCCGGGTAACCTGCAAACTACTGCTGTTTATCCATGTGACATGACAGCTCTCTCTCTCTCTCTCTCTCTCTCTCTCTGTCTCCGACACTCCACACACACACACATGCACACACTTGTACTACAGGAATGTTTCACAGCGAGGTGATAATCTTGTGCTCCCCCTCCACTGTATGACATCACTCTAAGCTCTGTGGGTTCAGGAGGAATGTGGCGCCCATATCCTCTCGACCCGGCGCATGCTGCCCATTTGATGCTGTTATATTTTTATAAAAGTGTCAGAGTACTGGGTTTGGGCCTGGACACGGGGAGCGATGTCAGCTGGGGGGCAGGCCATATATGAGCTATGTTGGGGATTTATTAAAGTGTCAACTATGTGAAACACACTTGTTTTCAAGCTGCAGTGTGTCAAGGGTTACATTTCTGGGTTATGTGACTGATTAAACATTAAATACGGAAATAAAAAGCTGATTTGCTCAGTAACCTCAAGATGCAGCAGCTCAGACGAGACGGGTGTGCCGGTTTCCTCCCACGGTCAAAAACATGTTAGTAGGTGAATTGGCGATTCAAAAGTGTCTGTAGGTGTGAATGCGTGAGTGTGTGTCACCCTGTGAAGGACTGGTGCCTCCTTCAGGGTGTGTTGTGCCCAGTGATTCCGGCCCCATTGCGACTCTGAACTGGATAAGCGCTTACAGACAATGAATGAATGAATGAATGAGGAATTCTGGGTGAGTCAGATTATTATGTGAAATTATCATTAAAAAATGTAAACCACTCCCCCTTAACCACAACACCGTTTGGAAGATTCATAAATGAACAAAGAGAGAGAGAGAAAGAGAGGGAGGTTGTTGCTGGGAAGACTGTGTGTGTGTGTGTGTGTGTGTGTGTGTGTGTGTGTGTGTGTGTGAGCAGTAATAGCTGTGGTTGGCTCTGGTTTTAAATTCTGTGTGTGTTTGGCCAGAAGCAGCTGTGTGTAATGCTGTGTATTTGTGGGTGTCGGTGTGCTTTGCATCACCCAGCCTGTCAAATAACACATACACCCACACTAAAATGATAATAGTTTATTAGAAACAGAGCATAAACCCCAGATTACTCCCAGTAAACTGACAGTAATGGTCTTTAGATCACTGTGTTACTGATCAGAGTCACAATAAAGGATGGTTGTTTAGGAAGTAAATATGAATGGCTGAAATATAAATGAGTAACTTAATATTTCATAGTAAATAAAATCCTGTTAAATCTAGAGTTTCTGGACATTTTTAAATTATTGTTTTTATATTCACAAATATAAATATATTAATATACAAATATATTAAATCGCTAAATTACTATGATATTTACTCTAAAGTAAATTAATTTCATAATTCAGTAATTTACCTACATTTTCCATCAAATAAACTTAATTTTGAATATAAACTGCAATAAAATTAATAATTTCTATATGTTTAAAGTGCTTTAGCTTGTTACAAATGCAATAAAAATGAATTAAACACATCCCGGATTTAACCCATTTAAACTGAGTATTTAAAAATAACTTTAAATATTTTACTTAAGCACAGGGAGAACTCAAACTTTATGACTGTGTGTGTGTGTGTGGTGTTGATTTGATGTTATTTTAAAGCTGTGTGGAATGAAGAAAAGTCTAAAAACATTTAGAGGTGATGCAGGGGTCAGTTGTAGCTCGGCTGACATTTCCTCATTTGGCTCAGACACACACACACACACACACACACACACATGTGGGCATAAACAGTACTTTGTAAACCCTAATGTTCAAAGTAATTAACTGGACTGAGTGATTCTAACTTAAATATAATGAAAAGTTTCACTCAATTAAATAATTCAATTATTTTCAACAACTTCTTATTTTGAGCTTGTGAAACTGTAAAGTTTAGACTGAACTGAGTCCTGTTTGTGGTTTTAAGTAAAAATAGCTAGATATGAGAGATTTAACTGAACTCAAATGTTATGACTTTATGCAGCATGATGTCTGAAGTTTTCAGACGGCGTATGGTCTGGGTTTCACTGCTTTAAGTGAATAGGGCAGGTTCATGTGTTTATTTCAGGTTCATATTTATTTCAGTGCAAGGAATGGTGGCCCAGCAGGTAGAGTCTCTGTCACATAGCTACATGGTCCTGGGGCTGTGGGTTTGAGACTCGCATCGGGTCACTGCCCTGAGGAGTTTGGTGTTTTCTCCCACAGTGCAGAAACACACGTTGGAAGGTGGACTGTGCAGGAGTGTCCATAGGTGTGAGTGTGTGCTGCCCTGTGATGGACTGGCACCTTAGCACAGACACTGAATCAATTTATGGTTAAATTAGTTAATAATTCTTAATATTATTGAGTAGCAGAAATGCATATGTTTTGAGTTGTATCAAGCATTCAATGAAGCTGTAGACAAGTAAGCATACTTCTGACATTTG